>NW_008600711.1:51428-51746 GCF_000691845.1 Merops nubicus
GGTCCTCCCAGAGCTGTCTCTTCGCCAGGCTGAACAACCCCAGCTCCCCCAGCCTGGCCTCGTAGGAGGTGCTGCAACCCTTGGATCACAGTCCTGGCCTCCTCCGGACCCACTCCAAGAGGTCCACGGCCTTGTGTTGAAATCAAACAGCAGAACAACAACAAAACCCAATCACACAGAAAAAATCCCCCAAACGAGATGCCGCCCTCCAGGGCCAGTCTCCCAGGGGAGAGGCCTCCTCAGGAGGAGCCCGAGGGCCGAGGCTCAGGGGGAGAAGTGCAGCCCTGGCTCCCACTCACTTCTGTCCCTGAGCACCAG
>NW_008600712.1:0-7695 GCF_000691845.1 Merops nubicus
AAAAAAAACAGGCTGACTACAAAATAAAACATATCTGAGAGAGAACTAAGACCTACAAAAAGCAAGATTAACAACTTGCTCCACAATTAATAAAACCCCCACTATTGAAAGCAGTTTTGTTTGGACGGCACTTCCTGTGCTTGCAACAAATATTAGAATCAATAAAGCTGATCAAAACTATAAATTACCTTTACATAACTAGGATATAATACAAAAGCTGGTTAAAAATATAGCAAATACTGTTATTTCATAAATTGCCTGGTTTAACTACTCTTAGAGTTGTTGTTAACGATGTGCTTCAAGGATTCTTTGCTTGCTCTTCTACACATGGACTAAAACCCTGACCTAGTCAGTTGTTTCTCATTCCTGATATTCTAAGACAACTTCTCACCAATTCAGTGGTTATTCACACCAAAAAAGCACTTCAGGAAATAGCTCTATTTTTTAACTGTCATCTTTCCAAATGTGGTCGAGTTTCATTTTTTAGTAGGTGAAAACTGATGGCAGGAAACAACAAACAGCTTAAGAACACACCCACTTCTGCTAAGAGCCTTCTTTTGCACATTCATGAAAGAAATACTCCACATAGTTAATTCATGCCTTACATGCATATCTTAAAGCAGGTCATTAACAATCATCCTAAAATATTAATAAAGTTCTGTGCTTGGTGTAGTGATTATTAGCATTATGAGGACTGTCACTGTTCTACTACTCAGTGTTTTTAGGAGTAAGCTATCAGTACTGCTCATGATGCCTGCTAGGAATGCTGCTCTGAAGGTTGCTTTCCACAGACTGTCCATGGCTGGAACACGTTTCTGGGTTCTCCTCCAGCCTGTTGCCATTTTTAAGGTCTATTGTTTCATTTTCTCTGACAATGGAGGCATATTTACTGTTTAAAACATGAAGGGAGACTTAAAGCTCAATTTTATTTATTAGTAATATTATTCAGAAAATACAGGAGTTTTCCATGGGAGGCTTGACTCTATAAATCCCAAAGAACAGAAAATTTATTGATTTTTAACTGATGAGAATGAAGCCTGGGGAGGGGCTAGAGTATGCTACATGTTGTACTAAATTAGCAATGCTCACAGATAAACTTTTTCATCTGTTACTTATGTAGTGGAAACATTCTGATCCATTTAGCAGATGCGACTTTAAGTTACAAAAGTTAAATAAAAGTTTTGTAAACTTCTGTTAAATAGTGCTGAATCCATCCGTGCAGAATTTATTTAATAAAAACCCATGTATTTCTGCTTCATACAAAGTTCAAACAAACTTTGAAAAACACTGTTCAATATTTTTGATCTTCTTTTTATCTTCTGTCATTTTGCTCAAACTGCTTGAAAAAGCAGGTAAATATTTGTTAAGGTGTTTTGGTTTTTTTTCCCTCCAAAATTTCTCATCCTGAATTGAAATTAAGGTGAAGTTTAATCTGAATTTTAACATTAACAAAGAATTAGGTTGCCCTTTGGTAAAATTAGCTCAGTTTAATATTTGCAGCAGTAGTACAGAAAGACATCCTTACAACTGATACCTCACCATGTCTGCTCACAGTCTGCCATCTCCTTGTAAATAGTAACTTGTTAGCACGAGTTTGAGAAATGATACAGGCCTGAACTGGTGTAGCCTCAGCATACAGCACGTTCCTTCCCTCTAAATAAGATCCACTTAATGTCAGTGAAGACTCTCAGGAGTAGACCCAACTCCATTTTCTTCCTTCTGCACTTCACTTCATAGCAAAATGAAGCATGAAAAAAAGTGTTCCAGGTTCACATGTCAAATTACTGAACACTAAGCCCTTGTCCTAAATAGGTGTTTATATTTGTAGGCTCATCTACACAGATGGCTCTCCACCTACACACATGGTGGTGTTGTCCAGACACCATGGCATTATACCAAACCCATGGCATTGTAACAGAATTTGCCCTTTCTTATGTATGAGCAACCAAGTAGGTTCTAACACTATTTTTTCCCCCTATAGCTTATGAGGCCATTTAATACTTCAAAGCACCACACAAACATTAACAAATTGATCTGGAGAGTCTTTTATATGTTATTCTACAGAAGTAAATTCTACAAAGTAGAAAATTTTGCATTCTACCACTCTACAAGTTAGAACAATTTTTGTGCTTTCATTTAATGCACTGGGGAATAAAATCTTAATTTATGTGACTTCCAGCATAATTACTTCTGAATGAATTAGTTAAAGGGAATAAGAAAACAGCAGAACAAGGCAAACCGTGTCCATACAACAATACATTGCTTTTTCCCATTTGCTGCACTCTTCAATGGCTGTGAATGAGCTCTCTCCTCTCCATGTTTGGGGCTGTCAAGGTATCTAAGTTTCAGCTGAATACATCTACAGACAAATGCTGCCACACAATTCCCCAGTTTTGATGGAGCATCACATACACACAATGAAAACTGCCAAAAGATTCATTTTTAAAGAAAATGACCCACTTTTGAAAATCAGCATTTTTTTGTTCCAGGTGAAATATGAATATTTATATCTAAAAGTGATGATGCTAGAAGCAAACAGTCCAAGCAGGATTACTGATGTGAGCACTTTACTTCAGGATCCTGAAGGACAATCCTCTAATAATTTTTCTAGCCCTCAGAACTATAAATTGTAGATCAGGTGGCTACGTGCGAGGAAAACAATGAAAAATTCATCTCTTTCAGAACCTTAAAATGTGCATTTAATGATTTATATCAGGCCATTTAATAATTGAATTTGCAGTAAATCAAGGGAACTGGGCAAGTTTGGGTTTGTGGTTAACAGCTTTAAACCTATTTTGCCATACATTAACAAAGCTTTCTCATTGGGCACTATGGTTCAGGCCAGCACAAACTTACCACGATGACACTTGCTGCAATCCAGTTCAAACCTGAGATCAATTGCTCAAGGACAGATTGATTCTGAACACTCTTAATACAGCACACTTGAAGAAAATAAGCCAAGAAACTTTACGTCCTACCCAAACCTGGCCCAAAACACCCTTACATTGAGATGCTCCATCTATTTAGATTATGCCTTCCTTAAAATCAACAGAAAGTAGAACTGTTTGCTAGTCTCTGATCAGCCTTCTTTGAACTGATCATTCTGCTGCAAGGAGCTTCAACCAAGCTTAGAAACCCACAGCTCAACACTAAGGCACGTTTGTTTCCCAAATATGTACTGTTGACATCCTGCACCTTACAGTGCTTTAATTACCATTGGATTGGAAATGTTTTTAACTCCTTTGTGTGGAGAGGAGCTGGGGTCCTGCAGAAACTCTTTCTTCCCTTCCTTAAATACACTAAGCAATGCCACTCCACAGCACTTGCACAAATATTACTGCTTAATGAAAAAGCTTTTATTGCCTTGTGTGTATTGTCCTTTGGAAGATGATAATATATTTGAAAGATTTTCCACATACAGGAAATTTAAAACCACAATCCTAAAAAAAAATTTTAAAAAAAATTAGGACACATATTGGGGTAATATTTATGGACAACAGGGTGCTTCCACACCCAAGCATGTAGTATCAGATGGCTTACATTGAACAGTAAGGTAGCTCTTTGCATAATCCTGGTAGTTTGTAAGCAGAAATGAATATATCTTCAGTTACTTAGTCATTTGATGAAATACTCCAAGCCATGTTTAATTGATCAGGGATCTGGCACAGAGACACAAAAGGCTTTTGTAAGGACGTTCAGGGAATGACAGGAAAACAGGAATTAGAATTCAGAGCAGCTCCTAACTTCCAGACTATGATTTTTGAAAAAAAATATTTTTTTTTTTACCTACTCACTGAATAGAACATGCTGCTTAAGTTTTTTGGGAAGATTGAGTATGGTGAAATAGTAAGGAGAAAATACAGCCTGTAAACAGTCTTTTTTTCCCCCCCTCTTTTGATCAACTTCACAATGAAGATGACCAAACCTGCAGTCCTCCCCTTCCCCCTTGCTTTCACCAGTGCTCTCTCAGCTCCTTCCTCCTCCCAAGCAAGTGAGAAACATCCTGTGAGCAGCTGGGATGCTTTAGGGGGGAACAGCAGAGATCAGTGTATTGTAAGCGTAATTAAATTTTAAACCAGCCTTCTAGGGACTCTAGTTAAGCAGAAAGCCCACTATTTCCTTTTGTATTATTATCATTTCAACAGCACTAAAAATCAAACTTTCCCATGTGAGCATCCCTGCTCTGAAGGTTGTCCACATTGCAGAGCATCCACCTGCCCTCTCTCACAGCCACAGTGCTCTTCTACAGCATCTGGGCAAATACTTCCTGGCTCTTTTTACTGAAACTCTTTTGACTCCTTCTCAGCCAACTGTGCAAAATCTGGAGGCATTTGCAGATGGGAGAAAGAAGGAAGTAAGTTACAGGACAGCACTGGAGATCTTATGTTCTTTAGTGTGCATCTATCTACAGACTGGCATCTGCCAGCTCACAGTTAAGCAAAATTCACATCTGAATCCACACCTCCAGTGAGCAACCTAGTCAAGAATTAAATTATGCCACATAAGATGTACATGCAAAGGCTGTAATAGGACTCAGAATAAACTTTTAAGTTCAAGGGCCAATGCACACCACGGTCAAGAGCCCTGTTACAGCAGGACAGTCTCATACACAAAGGAAAGAAAATACAAAAAGCCATTAATAAAATCCCACAACGCTGCAATGACTACATTATTCAGATGTGGCTGATTATAAGCCTAAGTGTAAAAAGATAATATCCCTGCCTGATACAGACTCCTAGCTGCAGCAGAGGAGAGCTCCAAACCATGCCAAATTCAGCAGAAGTTTGATGTGTGCATTTGTCCAGTAGTTTGTATAGAAATAGGAGTATGAAAACTCCTGAGAATGAGGTGAGTTAGTTCTGCAATAAAAACAGACACCAAAGGAATGATTTGATTTCTTTCACTAAACTTCACAGACTCAGCTATTGTAAAGTTTTAATGGTTTCCCAGAGTTTGCATCTTGCCTCGTTTTCAGATTGCATGTTTCTGTTCTAAGAGCACAAGTCAGTCCTTTAACAGTTATTTGTATGAGATTATGTAGTTACTGAAGAGTTTTCAAACACTTGAAATACTGAAGAACATTTCTAGGTTATTGATATTATCATCTGTTATTGCTCATTCCGAAAGTAACACCTTAAAAACTGACTAGTTGTTCCATACAATGGCAAGCTGTGCCTTTCTGTAGTTATCTGCTGTAACTGAAACCCCCAATTTTTGCAAGGTTTAGACAGCATTCAGCATGACAGGTTACAAAGCCACATGCTACCCCATGGTATCTCTCTGTGTTTGTTGGAGGCTTTCTCTCTCCCTGCACAGGAGCGTGTGTTCTTCACTCAATTCACACACATCATTGAACAGCAAGAGCACATATCTAGGCCCGCAGCAGGGGGGTTAATTAACTGTACAAGGGACAGAGCTAGCTCCAGAGTTTTCTTTTCCATGTATACAAGAGAATAAACAGAACTGACACTCAAGGGAAAATGCAGTAAATCTTGCACTCTTCACTTCCTCATAAAAAAGACACTAATTTAAGAAAAAAAAACCAAAACAAAAGCGTTTAGCAGCAGCTCTAGTCTAGACTTGATGAAGAAGGATCTCATCTCAAATACTGACACAGTGGAACGCTCAGTTTAAGACTTTTCAGACTGGAAGAAAACCATGCAGATGGACAAATGAAAACATTTATCTCCTTGTCACAGCGCCTGCTCAGATCAGCTGCAGTTAACAATGGTTGGATGCACAGGAGAGAAGCACTGGTTACTTACTTTCACATAAAGAGCAGAACACCACGGTAACAAAACCCCTTTTGCATACAGCACCACTCTTCTTGGTGCCAGCAGCTGCAGCTATGTTAATACCCTGAGCAGAGTTTTAGGGAACAAAACCCAGTGTTTTCAAAACATCCTCCTAAAATGCTGCAGTGGAGGGTGTTTTCCAGCCCAGGAAAATAAATTGTCAAATATACGAGTGAATATATTAAGACTGATGGCACACGCATTTCCTTCAGACAGGGATACTAAGTAATACAAATGGGAAAACAACTGTTATACTTCTATTCAAATAATGCAAGCCTAGGCCATCAATCCCTTTTGGGAGACTGGTACCACTCTGTATTCATGAAGTACATCTATGTTTTGAGCAGGAGGATACACGAGACGACTTCTGGAGCTCCCTTTGTACCCAGAGTTTTCCATTTACCATTTTCCATCAAAGCGCCAATTATGGTATCAGCCCTGAATGCACATTACAAAAATAAAACTTGCATTATATACTCTTGAGGGTACCTCGTGCCTGAAGTTCTCCATCTTTTTCACTTCCCTGTGTCATAACAATCTTATTTCTTATCACTAAGGCATAACTCACTTCTGAGAAGTATTCTGTACGAGTTTGTCTGTGTCTCTAGAGTTGAACTATGTGCTCTATTAAGTGTGCACTTTCCAGGGGGTGAATTATCACAAATGTAAACGGGGGTTAAAAGATGTTTTCTACATCCTCCATGTAAAGAAGCCTACCTCTGCCTGCTGTCAGATGTGTGTCTCCAAGCTTCTTGCTCTTTAGGTTGTGACAATCTAGGCTAATGATAGCAGGAGACCATTTTCGTGGAGTTTCTTTTTTCACTGGAGTGGCTGTGGTCACTCGGTGGGGGAGGAGGGAGTGTTTGCTTGGTTTTAAGATCCATTATGGCTGTCTTTGTCATTTACAATTCCTTTCTGGCTGACCTGGCTGCTGGTTTGTCCAGAAACGACCTGACTGCATCAACACACCAGTGAAAAATTACTGAACAGCACGTTAAAATTTCACAGATGTCTTTCCACTGAAACATCCTTACCCATCACCCTACTACCACAGAAAGCAACTATGATGGGGAATTAGCAGGGGGCAGAGGAGCAGAAAAATAAGAGGCTGCCTTGCTTGGAAAAAGCAGAAAACCTCTTGCAAGTGCCTGACCCACATGACAATTTTTTTGGCCAACTAAATCAGAACGTCCATATTCTTATACTTTAGCATTCTTTCAGTTTCTTTAGCAGGTTTTAATGATCAAGTGATAAATGTCTTAACCAAGAGTAACTGCTGTGTATTGATCCAAAATGTAAAGATGCCCTACAGCATTAGCACTGGAGTCACCCTCTAGAATTCCTGATTCTCAAAGTGATTTTTTCCAAGTCACACTGCTGGCTTTGTTAAAGATTCAGCTACATTTTGAAACAAGTGCAGAACAGTTGTCTTCCTTAGTAGCTCAGTCCCTACAAACATTTAAAGTCTAAAAAATCCCCCAAAACAAAACCACCACACACACAAAAAAATTTACTATTTTTTATTTATGTTGAATAACTCTGCAGAACTTAGAAGGAAAAAAAACCTTGTTTCCTACAGAACTTAATTTGACTCCTTAACAAAGCAGGTTAAATATAAGTTAGTAGGTTAAATTACCTAAATCCTGATAACAAGCATTTTTTATTTCTTCTGACACTACATATGATGCCTACTGATGCCCCTACTTCCAAGAGGAAGGGGATAGGCACAAGCTGCACCATCATTTCAGGTGATGCATCCCACTCCAGTTTCTCCTCTTTGCTCACCTCCAAAACCAAAAAGGGCTTCATCTGCAGGGAACAGGAATAGACTGAGTAGGGATGAGGTAAACACATGGCACAGTTGGACAGCTTCCCTTAAAAGCACGTATGAAAGCAGGAA
>NW_008600712.1:7715-31455 GCF_000691845.1 Merops nubicus
ATGAGATGGGCAAAGGGGACTGCAACTGTTCTGAAGAGTTTAAAGTGCTTTTGGGTGCAACTACTCTCATTATACGAATCCATGTGCTAAAGGCAAACTTTTCTCTTGGCATCAACAAACATTTTATGTAATGACTTCAATATGGGAGAGTGTGCAACAGTTGGGATACAAATGCTGCCTCTCTCCCCCAGGCCCCAGCAAGGCAGCCAAAGACCATCTCAGAATGGGCCCAGCTCCTACAAAATCTTCTGTATACATACCCCACACCCAAACCTGCTGGTAAGAAAAAATACCCCAGTAACACAATCAATATAAGCCTTAGTGCAACTTTGTCCTCTGAACAGGCTGCCAACAGGGCTTCCCCCAGGGCTTCTGCAATCCTGTTTTCCTTCCTCTTACTCTCGGTTCCACACTCCTGTCCCTGTTCTGGTCCAAGTTAACTGCATCCAACTTGCAGCCTGACATGGCAGTAACAGCACCAAGTGAGACCAAGATTGCTATATTAACCCCTGTTTCCACATGGCCCTAGAATTTTCTGCTATTATTAGACACTGCTAGAGGAAAAAAAAAAATCACCTTTACAGAAATTCATACAATTAATTATCAAAATATTGACTGGGGAGGGAGGGGGACAGGGCTCTGTTTTCACAGATTTACTGACTATTGCAGCCAGTCCAAGTGAGCACAGACACTTATTATCCTGAAGGTTGTAGGTACAATTGTAATAAAAACATAAAACAAGAAAATACCACCCATCCCCTGCCTGCCTCAGACTGGTGTCAAATTCAAGGCCACAACCCATTTCTCCTCTCATAAAGGAGTTTATCAGAGACTATGTGACCCAAGTCAAACCTTCTCTTTTTAAGGAGCAGACTTCAAATCAAGAGGTCTTAGAATATTTAATATGGTTTGAGACATGCAACTCAAACACAGAGAAGCCCCGAGTACCATAAGCAGTAAAATGAACCTTTTGTCTCAGCATTTTCTAGTCTTAATCAGCATATTGCATGAGTAGATCATTAATATTTTAAAGGCAAATAAAGGATGTAATGAAATTTTGGAGACATCTGACCCACTAGAATATTTTTGAAAGCTAAGGCTCAAAATCACTCTCTGTGTATCAGTTAAGTAGGTCTCCTGATAACTCAGGAGAGGTCAGAAGGGAAGGTAACTACTTGCTAAATGCCATAATACACAGACCACTTAAAAATAACCACATTCCTGAATAGAAAAATTATATATGCTTTAAAAGCTAGTAAAACAGTCACCATTCAAAGATATGAGTGCAGTATGAAGGTGAAAGGACAAGGAGATTCTATCACCTACAAGTCTTTGAATGATCAGTGATTTTCATTCAAGCAACTTTTGAACAGTTTGGAACCCACAACGATTGAGAAGTACATCCAGTTTAATTCCACATAAATCTAAATGATGTAAACACCATGTTTGCATCACTTAAGAGAGGGGAAAGAAATAAGCAGGATAAAGGATGAAGAAAGGGCAAGACCTGTTTATTTACCCTTTACCATCTAAAAGTGCTACACAGATTACTTAATATGCACTGCACACTAGCACCAGTGCTTTGAGAGCATGTCTGGTTATCATAGATGAGGTAGAAGCCAAATAAATACTAACTTTTGTTCCAAAGGAACAAAATTCTGACATTACATCTAGCAATTTTTGGTGACCTCAGAAATAATACTCTGCTTGCAGATGCATCCAGCTCACAGGCTAGCTTGCCTAGCAGATCCTTTTGCCTGCCTGCAGTTGGCATGTCTGCTTGACTTCTTGCAGTGCCCAGAGATGTTTGCATTCTATGTGTTGATCTCTGTGGATTCTTGAAGAGTTTTCTCTTTATAGTTCCCCATGTAAATGGGATTGAAAGGACCTTCAGAGTACTAAATTAAGAAGAATAATGGTGACAAGGCTAGAAATTAAAATGGCTTCATATTCTAAATTAACTGGACTTTAGCCATAGGATTCCTTGGATTTTAAAATGTGAACTGACACTCACTGAGGGCCTGACCCAACGCTCCTGTTAACAGGAGATGCACATAGCTCTAAACTCCAGGATGTAGAGAATATTCAGGTATCTAAAGTGATCTACAAATTCATAATAGCTCCTAAAGACAACTTCGTATCATAACTAGAAATCGTCTCAAAAAAGATCTTTCCATTAACAGATCAAATTTGAATTTGTGCTATCTGCATTTCTGATTTAACTGTATTTTGCTAAAAAAAAAATGAAACCTCTGCAGAAATTTCATTCTTGACTATTGAAACTCTATCAGACAAAGGCTACGCAACTACTTGAATGCATTTAAAAGTAATTTGGGAGAAATTATCAAGTCTCTCCTCAGTTCTCCATAGAAAACTGTTACAAACTCCAAATCTATTTTGTGATAGTCATGTCTAAGTGAAAATTTAGAGGAAATTAACATACACTAAGTTACATTTAAAGACAAAACTCTTTTGAATAATTTGTCTGTATCTATAAATATAAATGTCTCATTTGCTTTTGAAAAAGAAGTCTAATATCTGAATAAAAAGAATCGTCTCCATTCCAGCACTGTACGGTGCACCAAAATCCTTCACAATTAACATCTGAAGTTCCTAAAGCTATTTTAAGAGCAGGCCTACAATGATTTTTTTATCCCAAATAACACTATTTTAATAGGTAACCAAACAGCAGGGTAGAAGTTCAAAAGCAGGGATTCATATTCAGTTCCCCAAACAACCGGTAGCAGAAGGAATTCTAACATTTAGACCAAGATTTTGCTGCTTTTAATCCATTTAAAGTGAACAATTTTGGTGCACTAAAGGATCCCAGTAACTAATTTCAGCACTGTATGGTGCACCAAAATCCTTCACACAATTAACATCTGAAGTTCCTAATGCTATTTTAAGAGCAGGCCTACAATGAATTTTTATCCCAAATAACACTATTTTAATAGGTAACCAAACAGCAGGGTAGAAGTTCAAAAGCAGGGATTCATATTCAGTTCCCCAAACAACCGGTAGCAGAAGGAATTCTAACATTTAGACCAAGATTTTGCTGCTTTTAATCCATTTAAAGTGAACAATTTTGGTGCACTAAAGGATCCCAGTAACTAATTTCTGAAGAGTATCACTGTATGGAAGAAACACCCATCAAACCAGCCTTCAAGTGCAGGGTTCCTGTGTATTACAGAAGTCAAGATGTTGAGGGAGTAGTTCCTGTGTGGCAGGTACTGAGTTTTGGACAGCCAGTAAGTCATCCTCATTTGAAAAAAAACTTAGAAATTGGAACTTGGAAACAAAAGAAGCTTTTCAAACAGAGAATGCAATACCCCTATACCACACAATTTTAATTGCCCAGCAGACAAATGTTGAGAGCTTAGTGTTCTGGACTGCTGTAAAACTTCTTCCCCCAAATCATTTACTCGGAGAATGGGATATTTCTGTTTCTTGAAATGCAGGACAAAAATTCAGAATCAGTTGTAGTATCTGAGAACATAGTTTTGTCCAAGCTGATCACCAGAGCATTTGTTACCAATCCAAAGGTGTGTGTGTAGAGCTTTTGATGCCAGAAGGCTGCTGACAGTCAGGCACACCCGCACCACTCTGCGCTGGTCGCGACTCTGAAGTACAAAGCCCTGCTCTGGAAAGCTGCCACATCAGCACGAAAACGAGGCAACTTATAAAGAGATCCATGGATAAGGAGCAAGACTCCACAGGCTGAAATCCTGCCAAGTATTCAAGTTTTCAGAAGTCTAAAATAAAAGGAGAGCCACTCGCTGTTCTGCAGGACATGAAGCGGCTCTGAAGCATATGTCTCAAGAACTCACATCACATATTAAGAGTTCCTATGTAACTTTTCACTGTTTATTTTTCCAAGGAAAAATAAAGTAAACAAGTTCTGTCCTCTATAAACAGTACAAGCACTATCACTGATGTTCTACTTATTGGTTAAGGAAAAAGCCAGCTTGATTCTCCTTGCTACATAGGGCAGCCTGGCTCCAACTCTTGATACACTAGTGTCCATTTACTATGACACGCTGGCAACATTTTCCTGAGGAAATCTCAAGAAATAAGAGGGGGAGAAAAACAAAGGAATCACAACTACTGAACTGTTTCTAACTTGCCTTATCTAACCTTGAAGGGAGTTCACAGGACAAAGAAGAAATGCACATCACTACTCAAGGACTTTCTCCCTGCTATCTTTCAAAAAAAGTCTACTGTAACAAAACACTCAGAACAAGATTATTTTTCCATAGAACATGCCACATAAATCTTGTGGGGGAAACAGGTAATGAAGCCACAGGAGTTAAGTGAAGCCTAAGCTTCCTACAAGTTTTCTATAGTCGGTGGAGTGAGAGAAAATTTCCTCACAAGGGCAACATGGAACAGTAAGAATCACGTTCCCTTGTCTGAATTGCTGCCTGGGAAGTACTCCTTGCTCTGCACCTCCCTACTGATCCCCACAGTAACTCAAACTTCATTTCAGCAAAATTTTTGTCCAAATTCCAAATTTGCCACTGCCTAAATCTACCTGTTACGTTACAGTGAGGAGGGAAAGCTGAGAAACACAGTTTGCCCATCAGTACCAGTTTTGACAGATTCAGCACGAAGGAGAAAATAAGAAAAGGTCAGAGAATAATGGACCCAACTGAAATAAAACAAAGAAAACCTACATTCTGCCTGGCCTCCACCACCACCCACCTCCTCCAACACCTTGCCAGGTGTCTAGTTAGTGCAATACAACAGCAGGGGAAAAGTTGCCCTAAAGAAATTTAGAAACTCCACAAAGTGTATAAAGTCAGAACAAGTATTTTAAAAGTTAACCCAGCAATGAATACAGCTTGGAAAGACACTGACTAAATATAATGTCCACAAATAGTAGAATTCACATTGACTTGACCCTCAGTTGAAGAAAATAAGCATCTTCATTATTTCTATGAAAGAAAATGTATACTAGGTTAGAATTTCAGTCAACATCAATATTTCCTAAGGATGAAAATTGCATTCTCTCCTTACAACAGTGTCAGTATAGGAAAAAAAAAAACAAAGTGTTTTAGTGAAACCCCATCAAGGGCATTCTTACCCTTTAATCCTTAAGGTTTGTTATCTCATTAAGTCTTTCAAGGCCAAGTTATCACAGTCTCCACAATGAGAAAAAAAAACACCATCACAGGAAAAAAAAAAGGAAATACTAAAAAAAAAAAATATTAGCTCATTAAGGGCAGGTAAGATTTATTCAAATAGAAAAGTCAAGCCCTAAAATAAACTTTTATAAAAATTCTACATGCATTTGGCCCTCTCATGCTTCCTTAGTCTGCCATCTTCTCTCTAAATGACTTCTAGAAAGCCAGATTTCCTCTTTGTCTAGTACCCACCACAAAGGACCCCCAGTCTACCTGTAAAGGCCAAGTTAACAAACCAATTCCAAACTGGCACTATGGATGCAATGTAATATCTCACATCCACACTGGTCCTTTCCAAAACTAAGCATGAGGAGTTGAACTGAGGGGTTCCACAATGCACTGTGAGGGTGCAATGAGTAACTTGTTGCTGGAACCTCACACTGACTGCTCTAGTCAGTTTTATTCTTGACATAATACCATTAAATAAGATAATCTTTACTAATAAAAATATTTTAGCCCCTAGCTGTACTACACTCACTAAGTCATAGTGTAAAAAAAGTGCAATCATGGGAAGTGGCTTATTTTCCAGTGAAGTCCTGGGCAGCAGAGAACAAAGACAGACAAGTTTCCCCTCTATTCTAAGCATTAGACACACTCTCTTCTCCCTTCCAAAATTCAACAGTTTTCAGAAGAGCTGAGGACCAAACAACTGCAAGAGGAACTAAAGATCCATAGAGCTCTGAGAATTAGATCCTTGGATTTGATTCCCCTTCTAACACTGATACACTTGGAATAAAGCAAAATACAGTTTCTGTGGCTGTGAATTTGTTTCACTGAGGCAGGCAGAAGAGAGCAATATGGGCTATTTTAATCTGTTTTCACTTATAAAAATTCATTAGTAGATTTAATCCCTTTCCCCAGCCTCCCACTAAGATGCCTTTAAGGGTGCTACACAAAACATCCTAAATCTCAGACATCACCATCTGATGTTTCACCTGTTTTTCCTCCAAGTATAAAAAGGGAAAAGGGAATAATAGACCTTGAAATAACTGCTGATGTGTGAGGTTATCCAACATGTGAAAACATGCAGGAGCACCTAATAACAAAATCCAGCCATCAGAAAGGGATTTTCAAGGAAATGCTGTCGTTAAACAGCCCATTTTCTATCTACAATGTTGATTTTTCAAGCAGAGCAGGCTATTTTGGAGTTATACCCTGGCTCAGATGACAGTGAAAAGATCCAGAGTATCTTATCCAACTAGGCTCAATTAAAAAAGTTCTCCAGCTGCATCCAAATCTGGCTTAAATACAGCACCAACTCAAAAGTTAAAAGTTGAGCCAGAAAAATCAGTGCTAACGGAAGGGTAGCAGGAGTGTTTCTACTTAATGAGATCATGAAATGGTTACTTGCATTTCCCAAACCAAGTTATTTTAGGACTAATGTATATTAGATGTGCAAAAATTAAGTTGACAAAGCAACAGTGAGAATTCTAGGTGGAGTTGCATTAAGAGAAGCAGAGGAAATGCAAGTTTAGGTGCCAGTATGGGTTCAATCATGATTTAAGCACTACAAAAAGCTCTGAGAAAGCTTAGCAATATTTCATTCATATGCAAATTATTATAACATCATTTTTGCAAAAGAGTTGGGGGCAAAAGAGGCAGCAGGGAGAGATGCATGCACTCTGCCTATCTACAGTCATCTGTACAACACTCCAAATTTGCTTCAGCCAGTATATCTTGAGACTATGGAAGATGATAACTTAATGAGAAGTCATTATATTCACATTTTCACACAATATTTGGATGCAAATTAAATAAATATCAAAGATTAAAATAGTAAGCTCATGCAGATTACTCAAACAAACATTCACCTTCTAAACAGGTGTTGTTCACACTGATCAGAGGGTTCAAAAGGGTCTAATGAGGCAGTTAACTTATTCCTCCTCACACCCAGATAGACCAGGATCTTTTTTTTTTACAGGAAAAATGATTGACCACTTCCAACTGACTAAGAAAGGAATCTACAAAGAGTCAATTATGGGAGGAGACAGAGATGAGTGTATCACTACATGGTTTCATCATTCAAACCAAACTCTGGGAAGATGCAAAATTGGTTTTCATTTATTTTAAGATTGCTTTATAAACAGTTGGCATAAATAGATGCTTGCTGTTACACAGAAATTAGCACATCTTTATCATTCAATGCCATTTACTTAAAAAAAAAGATAGGTGTTTAGTACAGTTCCAGATAAACAACTGGAACTGAAATTAAGCATCACTTGCCTCAAGTTATTAGTTACTACATGTTTATGTGGCATATTTGCACCCTTACTCCATTACTGACAGAATAACTGGCATTTTAGTATGCCCTTGATGGATCTTGGGGAAAATGGGGTTTAGAAACTCCACATAGAACTGGCAGGAGTGAGAAGTGACTTCATTATTTCTTTCCAGACTTTGAGCCCCAAAGTTCCCATGGTATTCATGAGATGTATTTACAACATACAGGCATATCTTGCCTACCTTCTCATGCAGAAGGATTTCAAAGTGCTCCTTCCTGTCTGTTAACTGTACCCAGTTTCTATTATGCTCTCTGGCTTTCTTGCTTTTACTTCCCTCTCACCAAAACACTGCCTCTCCTCTTTACAGGGCGTGATGGAACGTGTTTCAGGTACGATTTTTCTGATAATGTGTTCAAAAAAACCCCATAAAAATTCACCTTTACTATGATTGACAAGCATTCAAGAAGAACAGTCTCACAGGATGAATTTATGCACATTACCAATCTTTTCATTACTCAGTTATGGTACCTGTAATAAATACAGCAACATTAATGCTTAAACATATTCCTCCTTGTTTTGGAAGACTTAAATAACAAGTTTTCTTTGTCAGTCTAAACCATATGTTTACATTAACCATGATTTTGTATCATCAAATAATATTGCACTACAATTCTTAAAATCTCCCCCAAATCCCCTTTCCTATTACTTGCTATTTAGTGGCAGCATTAAAATTAGGCTCACCCTGAACATAGAGGATTTAGAATAACCTCAACTATCTCAGTTTGCTGTCAACTCCAAACAAGCAGAAGTCACTACACTCACCTATTCATAACAACAGAGACAAGCTTGCTTTTACAGGGTGCATTTCTTTTATATTATATTCTACACTTTCAACTATTCTTCACAGTGAAGTATGTTAAACATTTAACCCCATGAATAAGAAAAATAAGTATCTCTATGCTAACAACTCCTGTGGAGTACTTTTTCTACAAGTGTATACAGTTCAACAGAAATGGAAGTAACAGGATCCACTTTGTTCTTTCCATAGCAAGAGTAAATGCTTAGAATACAAGTCTAGTTTTCACAAGACTTTTCTTGAAGGTTCAATAAATTTCACTGCAGCTACAGTAAGAGACATTTTATTTTCAATTAGAGGGAAAAAAAACCATGAGATTTCTTTAGTGTATGTTTATCCACAACACCTTATCACCATAAGGTCAAAAGACTATTTCTGGAAACTTTCTTTCACATTTAAAACAGAATGTTGCTCCCATCTTTCCCAGAAATAGTGACACAGACAGATGGAGAAAGTCCTCTGTATTTGATGTGACATTGCTAAAAAGTATTTGTTTGCTGCAGACTTCTTTCTTTACTTTTCTTTAGCCAAATAAACATGACTTCTTCCTTGTCATTGGAAATAAGTACTGTTCTAACACATGCTCAATGATATATTTGCATGATCATATTAGAATTTTTTTTTATCAACTATGGAGGGAAAGAAGCAGAAAAAAGGTGTTACTTAAAGATTACACCCATCCCTCCTACTCCTTTATGTTAGTCCTGCTCTACTTCAGGCTTTCACTAGTGACACTGGTAACAATCTCTGCACCACCTCCACAAAGTAAAAGAAATACACATTGATAAACTTCCCATGGAAAAGTTCAAGAATACCTTCTTTATGGTTATTTTTGTAAGGAGTATACTTAACCCAGACAAAAGCCAAGTGATAGGAAACTATATTACCTATCACTTTATGGGTAAAAGTCCATAAAACAGAATGCCAAAGAAAGACAGTACCATAGAGTACAAAGTGAAAGAAAGAGTGCTAGGACTTTCTTACAAAGATGTGAAAAAGTAATAAAGAACCATGCTACAGAGCAACAAAATTAATTCATATTTACAACCCAAGCTTAGATTTGGCAATGAAAACTGTTTTACAGAAAGTTACTCTTGACTTCCCTTTATTGGAGAGAGGGGTGGGGGAAGAAAGAAGAAACCAGTTTTAAAACCAACATATTCAGGTTTTCCCAACTGCACCACCCACAATGAAAACTGTTTTACAAAAAGTTACTCTTGACTTCCCTTTACTGGAGAGAGGGGTGGGGGAAGAAGAAACCAGTTTTAAAACCAACATATTCAGGTTTTCCCAACTGCACCACCCACCTTTGTAGCTGAAGAACAAGACTGTTAAACTGAATTCACTTTATTGCCCACAGATTAGAAAAATAAGGTAAGCACAGTTTAGAACTCTATGGTAATAAAACAGACTAGCAGAGGAAATTGTCTGAAGGATTCATGTTTACTGCCCTTTATATCAAATAAGTTTTTTTCACTTTTTGAAGTTTTTCTTCCCTGTAACACAACCAGCATCTATTGCTCCATCATCTCTCAGGTGAAACAAATCAAAGCATTTATTTTCACCTCTTTCATATTTTCAAAAGCATGTGAATATATGAGATACTTTATGCTGTAACCATTTAACCCCATATCAGCCCACAAATTTCTTTAGGTTAAAGCCTACACACTGCACAGTCTGCTTGCTTTCTTCTTCTACTTTGCCAGATCTCTTCAGTTTAACAAACTTCTGAACAGAGCTGTCATTATTCTCAGTGAGAAATCTAAGCCACCCTGAATCTCACCAGTGACCGGCAGCAAATGTCAGCACTGCTCTCACAGAACTTCAGAGATACAAGTCCTAAAGAAGCTAAATGTTTTTAGCTAACCCACCACTGACTTGGTTCTTGCACCATGCAACGTCACTAAATAAGAAAGTAGAGCAAAATTATGCACTAGGCTGACCTAGTATTTCAGAAGGCAGAAATATTTCAGTATTCTGCCTCTGTAACAACAAGGTCTCAGCATCACATCGCTGTCTTTGCGGAGGGACATCACACAGGCTTGCTCACACTTCATTAAAGCTTATCACACAGTGACAATTATGCCTCCTGTAACTGTCCACAATGGAGTAAGGCCCTCAGAGTCCATTCATTGGAGATCAGACATCAAGACTAATTACTTGGCTCTAAAGAGTACAGATAACACGTTGCATGCCTCCTTAAGAACCTTACTGCACGATGGAAAGCATTTGTTTACTATGCAAAACTGCACATTTCTCCATGCTGGGTGAAAACTAAACTGTTGGATAATATTATCCCCAGAAAACAATGGATAATAATTATTTTTTCCTAAAGAGAAATGAAAGCAAGGACAGAAAAAGGGCTTTGTTGTAGTCTCTAAAATGCTGCTTAACATTGTATTGCCCAACCACAGATGTCTGTACAACAGATTCCTACACATGAGAGGGAGTGAGCATTTATTTCTCTGCACTGGGAAGTTGTGAGTTCTGGGAGGGAACCACACATTTGCCAGGACCACTGCATTTTAGCAGCCATATTACAAGCAGACTGTCACCTGGGACACTGGCAGCTCTGTTGTCCAGTGGTAGATAAGATATTTAAACTTCAGCAACCACAGAGAAGTTCACTGTTCTGCTGTTAATCAGCACCATACAAATACAAAGAAGGAAACTGGACTGTGACTTCATATTGACTGTATTCACTGTGTAGTGGAAGTCAAGTCAGAAACTTATTTTTCCAAGTCTTTTGGAACCTTAGCCCATGTTCATCCCATGAACAAGTGTGCTTTTAGCACTCCCAGTCAATTTTTCAACAGGAAAAACACAGCTGCTTTTCTGGTGATGGGTAATTTAAAACACATATTCATTTAGGCCACTCCATAACAGATCTTTAAAGAGTTATGAATCCAAGTTTAAAAGTTACAGTAAGATACACTTCCTTCTTTCTTACCTTGCACTCACTATCTCACTGCCTGTCCCTGCTGTCCACGTGACTTGCTTCGTGGTGTCAAGGCAAGCTAATTTTGAAATTACTATTGGCCTCCAGAGCTTACCAGAGAATTCTGAAACTGCTTGCTGTGAGACATAGCCACATGCAGAGGCTCATGCTGATTTTAGAGAATAAATCATCTTCCAGAGAGGCATGCCATCATATCAGCAAACCCTCTGTTTTTGTTGAATTAGTATTCTCATTAAAAAATCATTTTCTTTATTATCCCTACATGTTCCTTCCTAGACTCACTGTTCCACCACTAAAACATACTATAATTTTTTAGTAAACAAAATTTCTAGATAAATGTTAATCACTGTCTGCCCAATGCCTTAGGAAAGGCAATTCTCAAAACAAAACACACGCAGATAGGAACAGATGAATGCAGGTACTGGATGGGACTGAGGCATTAACTATATTTTTACCTATGCACATGTTCTAAAATGTTTCACCTCTCCAAAGGTAGGAGATAAAAAATTACCTACTGACAGGATAGCTAGTTTTCAGGGGATTATAAAGATTCACCTCCCTCATAATCCACTGAGTGGGATGAGACAGGGGGTACGAGGGGTTTTTGTGTGTTGCCCTTTGTTTGTTTGGGGTTTTTTTTTTCCCCAAAAGAAATGTGAGAACAAGGTTTGCAGGTCTCTCATTGTTACTTACTTCCCTTCTAGTTATCCAAAAGAAGCACCTTCAACTTCCACAGTCTGTTTAAGCACTCAGATGTAATTATTACTTACACTTTAGACCTAGAAAGAATTCCTACCAAATTGCAAACTAAGACACTTGTGATGTAATTTATCATGGTAAAAATACACAACTGATTTCCAAATTGTCTATTAGATATCTATAAAGGATATGAATTTAATTGGTCTAGACATTGAGAAAAATTCCAGCACACTCATGCAGGTGCACAGTGTGGACCAATTAATACAAAATCCAAAGATTTGCCTAAACCAAAATAAATTTCAAGATAATATTAAAAGAAGTGACTAAATACATTCATTTTCCCAGCTCCCTTCACATAAACCACAATAAAACTTGCTGTAGCTTTCACTGATTACACTAGTTCGTTGTTTGATAAGCTTGCAATAATTCACCCTACCTTTTGGGGAGAAATCAAATAAAAAAAAAATCAAAAATGTCTGGTTGCTCACACTTAATTTGGAACTTAAAAATTTAGCAGCTCTCTTGGAAGCTGGGAAGAGACATCTTCAGAATAGGGTGTTTAAAAGACATCTGTTTTCCTACCTGTTTCTCACTCAGAGCTGTGATTTTCGCTTGAAGTTCATGAAGCTGTTTCTTCAAATCAGCATTCTGATTAGAAAGAAAAAATATCTGTGAGAAAGATATTCCATTTGTTAACAAAGAGTAGTAGCAGGAAGGTTTTTTTTTTTTTTCAATTGATTTTTTTTCTATAGTGTACTACAAGCACAGCACCTCTGGATGTACAGCAAATAATTTCAAGAGGCTCAACAAAGCCTTACTTGAGTGCAACAATAATCAGAGGACCTTTCTAGCACTCAGAGACAACCCAGTTTGGAATGAAGATTTCATTAAAACATCCATTAGTGCTTACTGCATTATAAAGCACATTTGTACATTTCATCAAGCTTACAAATTAAATGAGAAACGTTTGTTAAGATGCATACAACATGATACTGTTGTGTTACAAGAGTATGCCATGGTGTGTTACCCAAAGCATCCTCACCTATGCTACTCATGCAAATTTCACACATTTGACTGCACAGGGCCAGGGCAAACACATCCATTAAGTCTTAATTGACACACGTGCCAAATGAAGGCAAACATCAAAGTCTTCATTTCCATGTATGTTTATGCCTTTGTATTTAACAGAATTACATCTGCCTTAGCACATCATTCATACCAGTACTTTGCTTACAATAAGTTGAAGATTTGAAAGCCTTAAGTATCCCTATAAAGATGCAGTCAGAATTTTTTCTACTAGGACCATTTCTTTTATACTAAAAATAATTATTTTTTTTTATAAATCTGTCTTCAGTTTAAAGCCTGTGAAGCTCTGCAGAAGCATGATGGGGAAGCACACTTCTCTGCATTTTGCTTTTTTTTTCCCCACTTGGTGTTCTCATTTATACTGTAAACTCTTTATACTAGATGATGCAGGTTTACTGTGCTACACAAAAGTATTAAAACATAGGACTAATATTGTTATAGGAACTTCATGTTCAGGACAACTTCCCTAGGTTTATATTCCTCCATAGAATTTTGAAAGACATTACAACCTGAGCTTGTAGATAGCCTTCTCTGACATACACACAATTAGAGCAGAACTAGACACTTATCCATCATCCTCCCTTCTTCTAGATCCCACTTAATAACATGGGAGAAAAATGCATTAAGAGTATAGGAACCAGGACCAGATTTACTCTTCCTGGCCTCAGGAACTTTGCATGTCTGCTCGCAGCATGAGCTGGTTTGCAGCAGATAGGAACAGAAAGCAAACTGCTCTTCAGTCTAATCATTAGCAGATTTGCACAGACAGTAAAAGTAGCAGATCTTACACAAATCCCACCAGAATAAGGAAGTTCTAGAAAGCAGATTCTTCCAATACCAACCTATTCTCCGCTCATCCCTCCTCATCAGGGGTCTAAGTACTTGACTTTTAAAAAAAAAACCTGTCTTTCCACTCCACTGAGCTCAGAAAAATATATGCTCAGAACATTACAGAGTATTTTGTATTGTATGGGAGTGGAAGCTCTTAGCAACAAGTCTCAAGTGAGCTGCATTTATCCCTCTGCTCAACATTTCAGACTGTTTGGAGAACTCCACAGAACTCTCTATTCAGCATAACAGAGCACTTAACTGCTGTAGAAGACAACCCAGTCTCCTTATACAGTCACTGGGCAAGTGATGACTTCTGCTGTCCACACAAGGAGTCTAGTTATCCAACATCAGTAGCTCTGAAACATCTGGAGGCCAAGTGCTCAGTCTCTGGACACTGCAGTGCTGAGGTTGGATATCTAAGACAGGCAATCTGAACACAGTCTTAACCTACATACTTTACGTGGACAAAGTTTCTTGGACAGAGTATCTATCTTGCACAACTGTGAACTTTTTGATACCCCAGAAAACAAAAGGTGAATTCTACTTATGTCAGATTTTATAAAAAGCAGCTTCAGTAGTATCACAGACTTACTGCATGTTTGAACTATACCATAGCCTGCAAGAATCTGTTGATTTAAACTACTAAGTATATGAGGCATAGGGCTTCATAAAGGCAAAAGTTTTGGTTTTGTTTTAAACCATCCAACAGTCATCGTTTCAAAGACTTGCTCATAACAGTTTTCTTCTAAACATGATGATTAATAAATTTCTAAAATTATCAGGCTTCATACACTGTCATTTCCTGTATTTTTAAAGCTAAATATGGCAATAAAAAATAGTTACCTGTGGATCTTGCTTCATTTGGGCAACCAGTTTCTAGAAAGAAAAAAAGATGTAACAGTACAATGAAGATTTTCATTACGCATCTTGTTGAACAGTTTAAAGCTCAACATTTTTGAAGAGCCTTTCACAGAAGTAAAACACTCAGTTCACAGCATTTCAATAACAAGGCCTGGAATCCAGCATTACATAATTTCCAGACCCATTCTTACTAACACAGCAAAGCTACCCCAGTAAGACACCACTTTTGCTCCTCATCCTAAAGAGCTCTTGAACAAGTGATGCCTTTCAAGAACAACGTAAGCCAGCTGGGTAAGACCATCTGATAGCTCTGCTCTCTCTAAAACCACTGTTGCCTTTCCTTGCAGTCACAAGGAACACAAATCACAGATAATTACTGCAGGCACAAAAGCTGTTTGTATATTC
The DNA here is from genome assembly GCF_000691845.1 of Merops nubicus. Classification (NCBI taxonomy): domain Eukaryota; kingdom Metazoa; phylum Chordata; class Aves; order Coraciiformes; family Meropidae; genus Merops; species Merops nubicus. The sequence continues at coordinate 22,818 of NW_008600712.1, forward strand.
AAGAGCAGAATGTTTCAAGTACTAAAGGTCTGCCCGTGTGCTGGCCTGGCTGGTGCCACATGGAAGACCCGTGTTCAGAAGTATCTTTGCCACTTTACTTCCTCAGAGAGAGATTGAGATCATTGTAGAAGAGATGCCCTCCACATCCAAGGGAAAGCAGACAGATGGTTACCATTCACTATTCTTCCTCCTTCACTTCCCTCAGGCAGCTGCAGAAGAATGCTGTCTATTGCTAAGCAAAGAAAAAGTTACCAGTCTGTCAAAGAAAACCAGGGCCCAGAATGAAGAGGCAATATCAACCAAAACCTCCCAATTCCTTTTTCCATTACAGCCATGTTTGTTCACCACGTTGCCACATCCTTTCCACACATGCAGAGAACAATCTAAAGCTTGTACTTTCTTTCCATTTGCTTATCAGAATCAGGAAAAGGAGAAACAGGATGCAGCAAGCAAGAAAGATGTTTCATTCCACTTGCATTAAAACTGCACAAAGAATTCAGACTTTGTTAACTAACTCTCTTGAAAAGTTCCTTCACATAAAATAGGATTCACATGACAAAGATAATTGCTCATCACATCCCATATTCACCTGCTGCATTTTCTTTCTAGTACTAGCCAACAGCAGAAGCACTAGCATGATGCCTATGCTGGACAAGCATAGAGTGTCTTCTTCAACCTTCCAGAAATTTACATCTCTGTTGTTTCATTATGTCTTAGGTTTATATAACACTTCTCCATCAATCTGCCTTAATTACTTTCTGAACTCAAGAAGACACTCGAGATTCTGTGACAGTAAGTTCCAAAGATAAACTATAGGACTTAGAAAAAAGGATCTCCTTTGGCTTTTGAGTCTTCCTCCTGGTAATGCAAGCATCAGGGGCAAACAAGACTATGTAAAAATCAGTCTTGACTCCAGAAGTTGGAAGTTGGACTTGACGACCCTATTTTACAACCTATTTATCTTTTTGCTATGAAAAGAGAGAAGACAAAGGATGTTTTCAGTCCTTTCCACATATCAGCTCAAAAAGTCAGCCATGAAACCAACCCTTGTGTGAAAACAGCTAAATATAACTCCTTTAACACCTCTTGTGATCAAAATTATGAAGAGTAGACTGTTTCAAAATAACCTTAATTAAGCCAAATACAGTAGCAGAATGAAATACTTGAATTTGATACATCACTTCTCAGGACAAAGGATACAGCTTTGACATGTCAGATATTTGAATATTCAAGTTGCACTTTGACACAGGAGGTGACCTGGCCAGACTTCATTTATTATTATTTGATCATCAAAACTAAACAAAAAATAGTAGCTTTTTGTAAACAACTAAACACTCCCTTTGGGTCCTTAGTGGTAGCTTAAGAGATACTTTCTCAAAGCAGCACCATCAAAGCTTCAGGTAGAGTTCTGGAGGTCAAGTGAGACAGGCCAGGAAACAGGGAGCTATTTCAAAAACTATTTTACAAGCTATTTCATTTTATAAACAAAAACACTGGGATACCAAGCATCACTTTCTACAGCTACAGAAGCAGTCACAGGTAACCTGCTGCACCAGGAAGCCAGGAGGTTTCACTCACAGTGCAGAGCTGAACTGTGTGCTCAGACATCTGCCCACCACTTACAAGGGGACAACAAGCTATGACTGTATGAGTGTCAGCAAGCTATTTTAGAGAGCTTTCAGAAAAATAACTATTAGCTAATTAAAAGATGACAAGTGAGACACTTCTCCACAAATCCCGAGCACAGTCAAAGCAAGGGATTTATTGTACCTCCTTAAGTTACAAAATTCAGAGATCTACAATACAGTTCAAGCATTTCACTGGAAGACTTTTTTGTGCCACAACCAGTTCCATTTCTATCAGTGGCTATTTGACAAGCACAGCAGTAACCAGATTAAGAAAAGTTTACTGAAGCACTCAACTTGTTGCTGCAAGTGTTATTTTCTGCTGTGAGGATTTAGACTTGTTCTCAGCCCTAACTATGGGAATACACAGTATCCTGAAGGAAAAAAAGACAACCTTCTGATGTAACCACTTGTCTAGTTTCAGGAACTGAGCCCAAATTTAATTAAAAGTTTATCTTGGTGCAGAGCTCAGTTTTAATGAGGATAGGGCAAAGCCAAAGCAAACAAGGTCAAAAAAACCTTGACGTTGTTAAAAAGAAGTCTTTTTGGACATTTTCCAGTCTTTATACCTGTTTATCATCATCATTATGAACAGATGCTAAAGATTATTCAAAATCCACAGTCTTAAAGTTTTTGATTAGCTTAGGCATAAACAGGAAAGAAGATACACACAAGAAGTAAATGCTGTTACAGAAACACAACTATAACCACTGTTCTGATCACCATACAGGAGATAATACTTGAAAAAAAAAAATACTTACTGGCCTTAAACATTTTTAAACCTGCAAAAAAATGGCATGGGTAATTTCTGAATTTCCTTATCCCCATAACAAAACTTTACTGAAGTTTTGAATGCAAGGGTCTTGGAGTTTCTGAGGAGAGCAAAATAACTTGTGCATAGTTCTGAAAATTCATCTTTTAGCTTCTTCTAGTTTTTCTCCCTACTTGAAAGTTGTATTTTGTTAAAACAGACACAGCTTCATTTTACCAATTCAAGTTCTTGCACTATTCATCTTTAGCTTTTTCTAGTTTTTCTCCCTACTTACTTGAAAGTTGTATTTTGTTAAAACAGACACAGCTTCATTTTACCAATTCAAGTTCTTGCACTAGACTCATTTCAGCACATACTGAACAAGCCCCCTAGAACACTTGCTTAGACACGTCACCAGGTAATTTGGAAATACTTTTCCAATTTTTACACAATGGATTACACTGATCAGTGGGATTTTTCCTTTATTTCTTTAATCCACTGGGTAACAGTTGTGAGTTTCAGATATCCAACAGAAATACATGGAGAACTGTCTTTAGAAAAAGGTCTCATTGATATATTTAACATTTCAAGTTGGCAGTTACTCTGTGTGTTTATGACTGTAACAATTTTTTTCCCAAGAATTAATATTCATAAGTACTCTTACATTTGCTAAATTAGGTTTCATTATTATTTTTAGTATTTCTAATTTGTATTGTAACAGAATTGGAAACTGCAGCTTTACTGCCATATAGTATCAGACAGACTACCATGTAAAAATTTCTGAGCCCAAGCACCATGTTTGGTTAGCAAACCTATACAATTACAAGTTTAGAACATACTAAAGTAGAAGACACTCCAGAAGAGAAGCACCAGATGAGACTAAGTAGCACTATGCACATGTCACTTGGAAGTTCCTGCACCATATTCTCCCATTGCCAAATTAATGCTGAAGTTGGCTTCAGAACATTAGAAAAACCTTCCAGACTGAAGTTGCTGAACGGAGTTTTCAGAATGTTTTTATCACTGCTAGAAAATATTAAAAAAGAATCCCCACCCACAGCCTGATATGTAGATTTTTCACATTTGCTAAAAAACAACAGGTGGTGGGGTCAAAATGTGGAGTACAAAATTCTAAAGTAGCTTCAAGCTTATAAAACAATTATTACTAGAGTTGTAGTGCTATTACATAATGCTACCATTAGTAGTAATAGCATAAGCAATACTAATGCTATTACTTGAAAAGATATTATATTCTCAATATATAATATAGATTCAAGAAAGAATATAAATTACCTGGTGAACCTGAATTTCCACTTTCAGAGCCTCCTGTAGAGTCTGCAGCTCCATTCTCTACCTTCTCCACTTTCTCTAGAAGTGTCTTTGCTGGTTCTAGTGCCTTTAGTCTCGTTTCCTCTTTAAAACCAGTGCTATGGAGAAAAAAAAAAAAAAGGTTTTGTTTTCATCAGTGAAGGAGAGAAGTCAATTTGCAAAAAGGAGATTATAACAGAGCAGGAATTCAGTGATGAACTATATTCAACGGCAGCTCTCTAGCCTAAACACAAACAATCTTTTGAGCACAAGGAATCTGCAGGCTGCACAAAATACCTGCCTTGGAGTCATTTAGCCAAATTTGTTACTTCCCACATATCCCAGAGTTGACACACTGGTCCCTTATCTTCATTCGCAGGCAGCTATTTCCTACCAATATCCTATTGCTGTTGCATATTAAATCAGAAAATGTAACTACCAAGAATGTTTTAAAAATCTGTGTAGATGAAAAAATATTCTGGAGACTGAAATTCTGCAACTCAACAGCAGTACATTGTTGAAGAGAATACACTGCATTCACATACTGCCATGACACTACAAAGATGTTCTCAGATGGGATGGTCTGTGGTTTGACAGAACAATTTTAATATACTGATAACTGCCTGAAGTTTGGGCTGAGTTAGTCATTGCAGTTTTCACTTTGAAGGAACACAAGATTGATATAAACCAGCACAAGACTTTTACATGACCATTGATTTCAACATCCTTTTAATCCTGAAATTCTACTTGTAGAACATGACTATGAGTTTACCGTCTTCACTTGTACTACAAACAAATTAATCCCCCCAACCTCTAACACAGAAAAGCATTATCAGCCATAATTGTAAAAGCCTTGAAAGTTAGACAAGAGATTCTTTTTTTTTTTTTTTCAGAAATAAGTTAAAAGTATCAGCTTCTGAAACAGGATTAAGATTCCTGTCTCTATCCCATGTGCTCAAATCACAATGGAACCTGCGTAACAACATCTATAAATACATACACATAAAAGCCATCAGAAAACATAATATAGCAATCTTTCCAGTCACTCTCCCATCCAGGCACCACACACTGAAGAATTGTTGCAGTGTTAAAATAGTTCCTATTTTATTATTTTGTGAAAATTGCTCACAATTATTGTATAGGTGCTGCAGCCAACTGGGAGGCCTTCATAACGGGACTTCATTGTTTTTAAAAAGAAATTGACAGTTTAGAATAGACACGTAGGCTGTAAAAAGAGAGTAATTCTCATAAGTTAGAGAATTTTATTTTAGTGTTATCTCACTACAGTAAATCTAAGTGCTGGACAAGCCTGTGAACTCCTGAAAATAAAAAGGTTGTGGGGTGTGCGTTTTGTTGTATTTAAACTAATTGTTTCGCCTTCCAAAGAGAAATATGTTACAGAGAAGACTATAAAGGGGTTTTAAAAAACATTGTATTTAAACTATTTGTCAGTGCTGTCTGTTGTTAGTTTCAAGTTATTTATTTAAATAACAAAGGGCCGATCAGACTTTCTAGTCAACACATGAAATGACCTTCTGCAAGGGCCTCTCTCCATGTGACACAGGCGAGCAGAACCAGCTGCCTCTGCAGCACTGCTCTCTATAAAACTGTAACTTGTATCAAGGGATACATGGAAATTACATAGAGTTCCCTGTTCTATTACCACAAACAGTAATGAGAAAACACAATCCCAGATTATTACTTCCACTCACTGACAAGAACAACCATAGCCTGTATTAAGTCCCTACCACTGCAGTTTCAAAAGAAACCATGCTTCAGGGAGCCAAGCGGGACGCTGGCTAATGAAAACTGGAACCTACTGCAATGGCAAAAAGTCTTTCATAAGCTTTGGAAATTTGATTCTGGGGTAAAGATAGTCAGATATGGGCATATTTTCTTTCTCAGCGTGTCTTCAATGAGTGAGAAGGCACTCAAGAGGAATAGCTACTATCACTCTACAACTAGGCATTAACTTTGAAGTTAAATGCAGAACGGCAGAGGAGACAGTTATTTCAGCTGTGAATGGAGACAATATCCATAATTTTAATACCCATGGCTGTAAAGCCCAGTACTAATTCATGGCAAAAATGACACTTTACATCTGGGGGGGGAAAAAAAAAAGATAGAGCAACTACTACTATTAATGCAGAACTTCATTTGACAGATAGAAATTGTAGTACTGATGGTTCACAAGAACTAACGTAAGCGAATTTCATACATGCCTTGAACAGCTAGAAAGATTTTTCAAAATTAATTTTAAGAAGTTTAAGACAACAGCGATACTGCTTTGGAGATGCAAGTGGTTGCTGAATCTAGCCATGTTTACAGGGGTGTAGGTATGAACAAATATAATTCACTATCATATTGACATGTATATATTGTGACAAGTAAGTAAAAAAAACCAAAACAACTCGAGTAACATACCAATCATTCAGTTCCATCCCACAATACCCACTACAATTTCAGATTTTTCCTCCTTTATAATTTAAAAAGGTAGCAGATTTTAAGATTCCTTCAAATGTTTTCCTTCAGTACACATATAAATTTGAAATAGGTGTCATACCATAACATCCCAAAGAATTAACTTAGACTCATAAGGCTGAAGTGTCCAAGAACAAGCATGAGAGATTAAAAACTTTTTTTTTGGTGGGTTTTCTTACTCTTGAGTCCTTCCTACCTCCCCCCCTCCAGTATTCCCATTATAAAAACAACTCACTTTGCAGTATTGTTTACCTCCAGTTACCTTCTGCTGGTGAAGTTACACAAACAGGAACAAAGTTAAACCTAAAAAACAGCCACCTCTTCAAAAAGTCAAGTCTCTGATAAGTAAGGAAAGAGCAACTAAGCTGCTTCATCAGCAGAGCCACACAAAGAATGATCTTTTGCAATCACCTCTGTCAGCTGCTCTATTCTCAGCTAGGAGCACTAGTGTACTCCTTATTAAAAAAAAAAAAAAAGAACCAAGATAAGCAATTATGAGAACTCCATTAAATTGCAAATAAGATCCCATATATTTGGCATGTCATCCCAGCTGAGGCAAGTACCACCCACTTTAAAGACAAGGAAACAGGCAAAGGACAGTGAGGAATTTATTATGAGGTTCTGAAGTGTTTAAGCATCTAAATCATTGGTGGGGGAACACATTGGAAAATTTGGTCCAGATCCTGATTTCTGGATATGAAGTATATACAGTTATTTGGTTGTACCCCTCTAGAACTAAAACACTCATAGAATATGCACTTGTAACTTCCCTTTCAAAGCAGGAATAACTATCCAGAGTCATCCCTGCCCAAAACTCCCCTGAAGTACCTTAAACACTTATGCAATGCTAATTTGTAAAAATAAAAGTTATCATTTTCTTATAAGCAACAAATCTGAAACTGTATTTTACCTTGTTTATGCAGAATAGTGTCTAGAAATAGCTATGAGGGCAGGAAATATTGCTAGTATTTCCTTTGAAAGCAGGTACAGAATGACATAAGCAAGTGGTCACACACACTTTGCAAGTGCAAAACTCTTCACTATTTTTCAACTTTTATTCTTTTAGACTGAACTTAAAGAGAAGATTTAAAAAAACTTAAATCTAGTAGGATTATAAATTCCCCAGCATACCACATCCAAAGATGCATGAAAGTAACCCTGGATTACTCATAAAACACACTGCATTTCCCACTTTACTGTTATGACAGTGGAATTATTTTAATTAAAAAGACTGTATACATTATTGAAATTGCATGGATGGGCTGGTCTGCAAACATCCTTCATCCCATTAGTTTTCAAAGGAAAACATGCAGATGCCTTCTTCAGTGCTAAAATCAGTGATTTCCAAAAGGAAAGCAAAGGATTGTGGAGTACGTGTAGCTCCTGTACATCCAGACATACTTCCAAGCCTCAGCCAGCAAGAACACTGAAAAAAAAAGCTGTAAATTTGCCATTCCTTGGATTGATTTCAACAATTGGAGGCAGCAGACCTCCATTCAACTTCTTGCTGGCATGCATTTGTTACAAATAATTCCTTATTTCTTATGTGGTTGCTTCAAGACTTAAAATTTCCTACTCAGACAAGTACCTCAATGGACCAGACTTAAGGTAGTAGATGCCTGCATAGTATATAAATATTCAGAGTGAAACTTTCAACTCTAAAATAATCATGTAAGTGCATAAGTACTTTTCTATTATTATCTCAATTAAGTACAATCCACATCAGAACCTGTAAAATATCAGAAAGCTATTTAAACTATGGTTATTTTGGAAACTGCACTGGAAATTTAGCTGACAATGTGTGTATATATGTATCCATATAAAAGAGAAGTAGGACACCCACAAAAGCCATGAATGCCTTCTGTGTGTATAGAAGGACTCTGAATAATTTAGAATTTCAGACAGAATCCTTTCTGCACCAAAAATCCCTTCAAATAAATTTGGTTTTCACATTCAACAGGCAAAAATTAACACTTATTTTTGAGTAGATGAATTTACATGTCCACTGTAGTTACAAACTCTTGGGCCCTAATCTCAGCCCTACAGTGATTTAGTTATAGGACTAAGGCTGCCATCAGTAAAATTTGCTTTTTAAGACTTAATTTCTGAATAATAAGAACAGATAGGGTTTCTGTCTCAGTAAACATCAAACTCTTCCAGGAACAGATGCCAGCTCTTTGTATCATCTATTCTTAGGTAAATCACTTTAGGGCAGAGAAGAAGTACTTACCAGTTTTGAGAAACTTCTTCCCTTCAGCTCTCTACCCCCTCCTACAAAAGAAAAACAACAACAGAAAAAGATAATTACAAACAGCTTAACAACAGATTGAAATAGAAGGACTGGGAAAGTTGGGGGGAGGGGAGGTTTGGGGGAAGGGTTTTTTGTTTGGTTTTGTTGATTTTTCTTTGCCCCAGGTTTTGGTCATTGGAGTTTTGTCTTTTTTTTTTTTTATAAATGCTGAAGCTAATTATA
>NW_008600712.1:31530-60310 GCF_000691845.1 Merops nubicus
CTATTATTGTCATTAGGGGAAGAAGAGATTACAGGTGCAAGCTCTTCTAGTCCTGTGCAAAGCCCATGTCCCCCTCCTTTGGGGAAACACCTCCTTTCCATCACATTTACTAACATCTGAATCACAAGCCCTGCCAGTTGCCACAACCAAATATGACAAGGTTGCCCACCCCAGACATCTGCCCACCACCTCTGCTAGAGGTTACACCAACACATCAAAGCTGGTAGAGCAGGTGGTGTGTCAGCACAGCCACCACAGCTCAAATCCCAGTGTACTCATGCAAACTGAAATCAGTGGCAGTTCAAGCTCATATGCCAGGTCATGAACTGAGGAGGCCAAGGAGATATGCTGTGTCCCAGGAAGAACCACCTCTAGCAGCAGAGCAAGGTAGTACCTCTTCAGTCACCCTCCTATGAGTCATCCAAAAACCCTTGTGAGTCAGAGTCCTAAAAAGACAGCTAAAATATAAACGATAACTCATTTGCTCAATTACTTTGCCTGATGCTAAGTAAAAGCCTCCAAATACTCCAATTTTCTAGTAAAATACTAGAATATTATCATACTTAAAGCCTCGACTCCATAGCTGTATCTTTGCAGATACATCTCTGTCCACACACAAGTCATGGCAGAGCTGAAGTTCAAGCCTCAGTCTTCTAAGTAGACACAGGAGTAGAAAGCCAAATAATCATTTCTGGTTCAGTGGAGATCAACACAAGTGGAGAAGTTTATGTTTACTAACCAGCAGAACCAGGGTGCAGATGAACACCAAGAACAGCAAACAGGAAGCCTACTGCTGGTAGGGACCATAAGTGTTGTTGTTCTCCTCGCCTCAATTTTTATGGTGAATTTGGAAGAAAATATCACAGAAGATAAGTTGTCATCATAAATTTCAGGTTAGTTTAAATAACATCCACCTGCTAACACGGTAGGTTATGAATTCAGGAATATGGACTGGTTTGAGCCTATATTCAAATAAAGTGCATTTCCTCTGGATGCTACAGAATTTTAAATGCCCTCATTGTTGAGGGTGCTGAAGTAGGAGTCGTGATTCTCAAACTCTGGTTGCTGCTTCTTCAGTATTAAAATCCCAGTTGTCACCTCCACCTCCCACTATCAGTCAGTTATTTCAGTGGTCCAAAAATCATGCAAGAACTCACTGTCCCCCTTCAACAAGCAAATACAACTATATCTCCATGCTATTAATAAAAAAAATATACTTCAAAAATCTCACTGCTGTAGCTGACTGACTATGGACAGCTAAAAAAATTAAGACAGTACTACACATCTGCAAATACAGTCTTAGAATAAAAAAAAAGCATGATTTTTTATTTAATGAGAAAAATATCAATTTACTGATAGCACAAGCACATGCAAACTGAAAACTGTCACTCAAAAATAACAGCATGATTAGCCCTTCCTCCCTTCCTTCCCCCCCATGTAGAGACTTGCCTCCACAGTGGGAATCTGGCTTCACTGAGGCAGAACTGTGCAGAAAAAAGCTGCACAGGTACAAACCTTCAGATTATATTTAACCACCCTGAAAGGCTGAGAACCCAGAGGCTCCTGAGGAGGAAGTCAGGAAACCAGGAGTTTGTGACCAAGTGATTTCTGTGTTGCCTTGGAGAGGACCTAGACAGTGAATGGAAATACATCTACATCCTCTTCTCTACATAATTAACTACAGACTTTTTCTTAAGTGTTTAGAAAGTTTAGTAATGTTTGAAAGCAAAGCCCTTGGAAATACAAAATACTTCCAATTCTACCCTTGAGTAATTATAGTATTTACTGGCATCTCTGCCTCATTTGGCAGAGAGCACAAGCTTAAAGAATGAAGTATCAGTTTAGTAATTTCTTTTAATTCTGAGATTTCAGTCTGCATGCTTTTCTTAATTCAACATCTAAGCTCTACAACAAATAAAGAACTGGTTTCCTCATAAGCAGCAGAGAGCCACAAGAAAACTTTTGCCAGATACAGGCAAGTTTTCTTACATAGGGAATTGAGGCAGAAATAAAGAACAAATACCCAAGATTGCCAACTCCAGGCATCTTAAACAGATTTATGTTCTCTATTGCTCTTAACATTTTTATAGTAAAGAACAGTTTATGACCAACTAAATCTGTAGCTTTGATTCTTGACAATTCTCTGCATTTGTGGCTAACCCACCACAATGACAAAACATGCTAGAAAGTTAAGATTAGACAGCTCACAATCACTCAAATCATTAGAGAACTCTGAAGAGTTTAGCATTTTGCAGGGTTTCATAACACAGCAAGAAGAAATGCATCACGAAATCTCAGCGACTCATTTTAGAGAGGCTGTCATTTGAAGGCTCTAGAAACACAAGCTGGAAGCTGATCATGCTATGAGTCTGCACAGCTGACTCTCAGATTATGACAGTATCTTTTGCTATCTGGAAGTCATATTTCTATATTCACCTGTGCTTTCTATTAAGAAAACTGTCTTCTTCCCCAAACATATACACAATCAGAAGAAAACCATGAGCAACGCTCAGCTCTGTTTACTACAAGCAAAAAAACAAAGGAATCAAAACTAGCATTAACCAAATAAAGTTTTAGAAATATACTTTTCTTAGTGAGATTGACTGTTGAGAATTTGATGCCTGTGTTACTAACAGGAAGGGCAGTTTAATATATACATACACTTAAAGATGCAACTACACATGGTGGTTAAACATTTTAGCACACAACACCTGAAGGCTTATGGCTATTTAAATCCTAAGTATCTGTATATCAAGATGTTTGGTTACATTAATCAGCTACTTATTAATACCTTTAAGTTACACAATAAAGCTTATGTTACTGTAACCAGAGACTCACTTGGTAAAAATGGGACAAATCAAAAGTCACATTTAGCCATTTTTTGTTATCATTTTTACAAACTCTGGGTGCTAGTATGTGTTTAAAGTTAGACCATGTAACTTTAATCAGGAACTTTATGTGTACATATCACATAATATTTAATTATATTTTTTTTTCCCTTTTTGACAATAGGATCTCAGTCTTGTTCAGTGCACAGAGTGACTCAGATGAGAAAGGATTAATTGTTGTGCACAGGCAATTGTAAGCCTGACATTCACATTTCAGAGCATCACTTGGCAATATTAAGGACAAAGCATTAATTAGAAAAAATTTTTTTTCATGCAAAATACACTGCACACAGAAAGGATTAACAGTTTTCTTTGGAACTCTGTCCTTAGACATGAGCTCCTCAAAGCAACAACTCTCCTCCTTGAATTTAAATGCATCCTGTACATAGAGTTCACCCTATCAGTATCTTCTAGGAAAAGAACTCTTAACAGTTACTTCACTGTCACTTTCCTGTCAGAAATGAACCAACTCATATTCCTGGACACCAGAGGATTTCTGCAGCCTCAAGAAGAAGTCAGAGCAAACACAGCCCAGCCAGGGGGCATACAAGCTCTTTCAAGTTAGGTTATTGTGAGGCTCCCATTTCCATGGCCATCAATAACAGCACCAGTGCTGTCACTTCTGTAATTAAAAACAAGCCTCCCACGTGCCAGTGCAGGGAATCTTGTGCTGCAGCTGGGAGAACTCCCAGTCAGACCTCATAACACACACCAGGCAGGTGGAAAAGGGACTGACAGGACTGTCCAAAATTGAGGCTACACTGAAGTGTCCTAGCCATGCCTTCTAGTTTGTCTGCACAACTTCTCTCTCTTCCTCCTCCCTATCCCCACACAATATTGGTAGACAGCTCCCACAGTAATGGCCAAGGAGCTTCAGTTCTGCCTCCAAGTAACTTCTCATGCTATGATTAGCCATGAAACAGATACAATTTGGAGTTTAAGACACTAGAAGCTGATTTAATTTGGGGACAGATTGCTTCATCTTCTCTAGAACAGTTTACAAAACCATCAAACTAAGTTTCAATGAAATTGTGATACTATCCTTTGTCTCTGTAGCAGCAGTAATATATTTAATATACAGAAAATGAGCTAAAAGGCTCATTACAGCTAAAAAGACCATTTCTATTGTAAAGGCAAAAACCACAACACAAGCTGATTTTTAAAATGCCCACCAAAATTTGCCAAGGCAGTGGAACACATGTAAGCAGATGAAGATTACCCTCCTAGCTCTGCACGTCGTATGACTGCACCACTGCTCTGACAGACACCAGTAACTCTTCCTGAACAGCTTTTCCTGGCATCTAGGAGGTGGGGGTGAGATCACACTCTCTAGCAAAATGAAAAACCACATCTGGCCTAGTGGAAAGTTAGCACAAGTACATTTTAAAATCTCAAGATTGCCATCTCTCACCTGAGCAGATGTAAGGTATGTGGCTTTGCACTTTTTACCCACACACAAACCCCTCTTCTTTGAACAGTCAGTATAGTTCTTGAATCAGAGGAGCACATCCTAAAGCCATTTACACTTGAAAGGGAAAAAAGTTTGCATAATTTAACTCACCATGGATTAACTATTTAAGCTGTCTTAAAATAAAACACTTTCCCCACTTCTTGCATATACACCCTTCCTCCTTCTAAAAGAAAAAGGTGCAGCCACTTAAAAAGAAAAAAACAAACACAAAGCACACAACAAATTCAATGCCCTGTTTTTCTATTTCCTTCTGTATGATAAACAAGGCATTCAAGGAAGCAGAATTTTGAGTCTTTTTCATATCAAAATCACCTAGGAAATTACAGAAATTCTGCCTTTCTAACCTATGACCATTAGTAAGCCTGGCAGAAGTTCTTCCTGACTTGAAACCAAGGCCTCAATGTATTCTCCATCTAACCTCCTCTAAGATTCCTAAAATGATCATCAACACAATTCTGCCTTTTGTACTCAGAAGCCAGCCTATGTGGATGTTTTACAGCATTGCTGCATTCAAAAGCTCTGGCACTACAAACAGAAATACTAACAAGAACACTAAGCCTCATCTTGCTCAGTGAGTTGCCCTTCACCAGTTTTTTTGACATGCACAAAACCATCTTCTATGCAGCATGGATAAATTCCTGCTCATGTAGAAATATGGAAGACCTGAAGTTTTATTTTACTGAACTACTTTGTTATTTAAAAGGACTGTTTATCTACTCATACACTAAGAAGCCCCAGTCCTAATTAAGTCTAGAAGTTTATGCTTTACTAACAGTGCAACACAGTTTTGTATTTCAAACATGGAGCTAGGGAAACTTTTGCAAAAATTAAAAGATTTACATGATGTAAAGATATAAGCCAGTGGAAGGCAGAGTTTGTCATTTATTTCTAAAAATTTTTGCTGCATTCTTCCACATTCCATGAAGCTGCTGGAAACATGGTGCTAGGTTTTGGAGTGAGATTTTTGTTTGGGTTTGGGGATTTTTTTTTTTTTTTTAGAAAACATTTTATCAATTACATGTCAAAAAATTTAAGACTTCATGGATTAACTGACAAGTGGAAAATTTAAACAATATTTTCAAATTATTTACAAACTATACATAGTTTGTAGAAGAAAAATAAAAGGGTGGAAGGTCAACAGAAAACAGTTGTCTCCCCCTAGCTTTACTACCTCACTGTTCTGTCTCAAAGTTTATAAGAAATTTGAACAGAAATTATTTGGAGGTGGGCATTTTGTTTTAATAACTCATCTAGAAAAATCAGTTCATTAACCTCCACTGTTCTTAAGAAGTGTTGTAAATTTCTCATTCCAATCACTGAGAAGTTTCTGCCTTCCTTTCATACTTCAGAGACAGGGGACTATTTGGGGAAAAGGAGATAGAGAAGGAGGAGTTACAAGGAGGAGAGAAGACTACTTCCTAGAAAGATAATGCACAGTAAATCCCAGTAATGGACTTAACCGAAGATGCAAGGAAGGAACAACACAAAAATCTGCAAAAACTCCAGTACACCCATTTGAAGTATTCCCCCCCCCCCCTTCAAATTCCAATAAGATCAGAGGGATCTCTGATTTCTTGTTTCAGTCTTTTAAACACGAGGAGTAATTTCATATTGAGTGCCTAACTATCTTTCCCCTTCTAGCACTCCAATTATCCTGGAAAGAACTGGCTTGTGGGAACAATGCCTTAGTAAGGCAGAGGCACCTTAAGAGTTTTGGGAAAAGGTCCAGAGCACAAAAGGAGATGATCTGAGTAGTGCTGCAAGACTGCAGGCATGAAATGCAGAACTAGAGGGATCTCTGTTACTGGAAGTGCTGCTGCACTTCATGGGGAGCTACGTGCACATGCTCCTGTCTGTACAAACTATTCCTTGAATTTTACCTATCTACTAGAGACACTCAGAGGGTTAAAAAAATAAGAGCAGAAAAGCAGCCAATGCCTTCAGCACAGAACAGTGACATTCAAGGACAGCTATGGCCTTCCATTTCCACAGCTGAAAGCAGTGCTATTAACCCGATCTGCCAGCAGGGGGAAATGCCAAACAAGTGAAAAAAAAAGTTAAGAGAGGAAAATACTAAAGATGAGGAATAAAATCAAACCTAACATACCAATCCTGCCTTCCCGTTCCCCCCATGTCCTCAGCAGTTAAAGAAGGAAAAGATTCTGCTCCTGAAGAAGGAAGCAGGATAAAAGTAGTAAGTACATGTCAAAGTAACTATTTTGCTCATTCTTCCAGGGTTTAGAGACTAAACAGTGCAAGTGTTAGTGCAAAATATAACTATTTAGGAACAGCACCAGCCAGCAAAAACAAGCTTTCAGTTTTAGTGTTAGCACAGAGTCCCTGTACACCAAGTGAAGTTTTCTTAAGCCCAGTATTTCAATGAACAAGTCAGGTTTTGTGATTACACAACTGAGAGAACCAAGGTGAAAGAATATGTATTTTTAAAGGACTATCCAGCATGAATGTATGAACTAATTAAAGTGAACACATTCTAGACAATTATCCTGCTTTACAGAAAACTTCCTATTACATTTATACAGAATCCTAAGAGTCTGGACTTTTTTTTTTTGCCAAAGAGATTCCAGAACAGCAGGGGTCCCATTAGACACCCTATTTTTTCTTCTACCTTATAAATATTATCTGTACACTATTTCCATGGTTACAAAGTGTAGTGAAAACTACTTAAAGGGACTATCAGTTAAGGGAATAAATCTGTGTTAAACATACCTGGATGAAGGACAACTTGCACACAACAGACAGGAAACAGACACATTTACACAATGCATTTTAAAATTAAGAAACAGAAACCTAAAATGTGAAAATGCACTGAACACAAAATTATCATGCATTTAGTGTGGAAAAAAAGACAAGCCCTGCAATTACAAGGGCTTTCAGCTTAAAGCATCACAGGCTAAGAATCACAAGGAGTAATGGGGAGATTTCCAACAACAGATTTATGGAGATGAGCTACACAAGCTTCTACTGATGTTACTGTCCCACAGATACCAGGGAGAAGCTAGGGACACATGTAATAATAAGCAAGCATTAAAAAATACAGATGAATTGTGAGTATATGGTAGGGCACCTTACAATAACAGGTAATCTCTTATACTTCTGTATTTATAAGGCTCTTTCAAACCATAAAGCTCTTCCCTCAGTGTGTCCATGAATGCTGTTCAAGCACACACAAGGAGACACTAGACCAACAGTACATCAAGAGGTTTAAGTATATCCCAGTTCTGCTCAGAGTTTATAGTTCTACCTCCAGTTTCTCCACTCTCATTTAATGTACCCTGCAGCTGGAACATTCCCACAGGCAGTGTATCTACCCAAGGCTCTTTCCTTTCTGCTCTCTTCCAGCTGTGAAGTCCTAACCAGCAGTCCCCACTCTCTCTCGGGGGATGGACTAAGGGGGTGTCACACTCCACAGAAAGTTGAAGTGATTCACAGATCAGTCTGGGGAGCACCAAGCACAAGCTTAAGCAGCAAGAGCACTGGGAGAGCACCAGAAGAGACCTCCTTCCTTCAGCAGTCACCAGCTTCCAGCATGCCACAGCAGATAAAGACTGAGTATTTGCTGCTTTTCTTTTATCTAAAACAATCATCAAGGAGACATCTGTCTCTTTCCTCACCTGGTCAGTAGTTTGGATCACCAAAAAGACAACTCACAAGCCAGTCACACAGATGCAGTATTTTGAGTTTGAGACTAGAAGACTTACAGGATGCCTGGGGAAGAAAAGGAATCTGAGGTCTGTATTTTCTGCTTGTTACTCAGGCAGAATAGAAATTACTATTATTTTCTGTTTATCCTCACTATGGCACAGGGGATAACAGTTCTTTACTTGTTTACTGTATCATCCAGGAAAAGACTGTTTAGAAGGTCAAGAAGAAAAAAAAAAATCATCATTTAAGATGTAGTTTAAACAATAAAATTAAACCAACCTGTGCTGGTTTTGCTATGGGTCAACTTTCATGTTACTATACTGGCAAAAATACTGGTCCACACTTCCTGTCTGGCACAGTTCTTATAATAAACTGGCTCTTTGATGTAATTATTTTAGCACATGCATTAAAAATAAGCCATTTCATGTATATAAGTACAAGAGTATAAATGTGAAAATTAGTTGCTAATGTACATTCTTGTGTCCTCTTCACGACTTTGAAATAGTTAAGAGAACACACAAACTCATTTTATCTTTTGTAGAACTTTTGCCTTAACAGAAAGCAACATGGCTCAAAATGAGAAACTATACATAAATTCTTCCCTTTACCACACTACAGATCATTAGCTCTAATATGAAACAGACTTCTGAATAATTGTCAGAAGAAAATATGAAAATTTTGTTAGTGAACAGATGTTCACGTGACAAAAGTATCAAAGAACAATTGTTTGTTTTTAATTTGTCTTCAGATTTTAAGAACAAGATGAAAAAGGTAACACTTCTTACAGGCTGGATGTGCTTTTTTTTTTCCCCCCTAGAAAGAATACTAGCAATTTAATTTCACAAAGTTCTGTGCAAAAATGTCTCAGACTTCTGTTGCTTCTGTTTGGTGCTCTGAACCCTGTAAAAGGTGGCTGGGATGCTCTGCTGCCACCAGGAAGGTATCACTTCTTCCTCTCCTCTTGAATAAATACAACACCTGTTCCAAGTACAGTCTGCTAACATTTACTAAAAAACATTCCCATTCTCATTCCATTTGAGTTGCTTTTTAGTCAAGCTTGTTTTACTTCACCAGCTATTATTTCATCACACTAGGGTGTCATTTTGGTATTCCCAATATCCTGAAGACAGAAACACAAAAAAAAGTTAGAAAAACCCAAACAGCTTAAGACACAATAAGTACAGTACGATCTGCATATAGATTAAATAAACAGCATTAGTGCTTTCATGAGTTTCTAGTTTTGTGTACTGATCAATTATGATAGCACACTTAGAAGCATCAACATGCTTCACAAGTAGTCTAAATAAAAACGCATTAAACAGAATTGGGTAAGACACGTTTGTTTCAAACTCTGAACTACACAGACTCTTGAAAGCTCCTTTCTCTCCTCCATCCCCAAACAAAAGCACGAGAAGGAATTTTATTAGGTTCTGAGGACTGTTCAAGCAAAGTCAGCCCCAGCCAGTGGCGTTTAGCATGCAGGCTGTGCAGGCTCTGGAGCACGTCACGGGGAGCACACACGCTGGCTGAGCTCTCTGCCTTCCCAAGGCCTCCAAGGCTCTGTCACTAGGCCTGAACCAGGCGGGCTCTGCCGGCAGCGCCGCGGCAGCGAGCGCCACTCCAGCCCTTCCCCGCTCCCCTTCAGACTGAGACCAACAAACCTTCCAGCATCAGCCTTTTAACTCTGCTTCCTGAAGCTGTAGCATTTGTATTTTAAAAGGCGAGGGAACCACAATTTACTGTGTAATATTTGGTCCTCATTTTTTTCTTCTTTACCACACCAGCTACCCTGCAGCTTCCGAGCCATCAGTGGTGGTTGTTTTTGTTCCTTGAATGCAACAGGACTTGGTCTGCCAGGCTGCATCACTGTCCTTGCAGCATACCTCTGAGGGGAAAAAATCCTCTCTTCTCACTTCTTGCTGGGCTCTGTGAACATTCAGATTCCCCCGTTCTCCCAACAGATAAACAAGTCCAGCAATGATGCAATATTCACACACTTCTCTTTCATTCAACACAGATTCCTTACTCCCTTGTTTTCACACAAAGCTATTAAATAAAAGTGTGATTAAGTGATGGCCCAAGTACATCAAGTGTTTTCTTACAGAGAACTTGATTTCTCTGCCAGGTTAATCCCACTCTAACAACTACTTTAAGCCTTTTCTTTATCTAATTCAGTATTTTTCTTTTCTTTTTAGGATTCCTCATCTACCTTGTAGCTTTGCAACACCCAGGTTCAGGACAAAGAAAGTTTTCTCTTTGTATAGCATGAATTTTCTCATCCAGACAAGATGGAACAACAGTGAGATCAAGCCCACATTTTCTGTCATCCAGCTTTTTACCCTGAATATTTTCCATAAAGGTTTGATGCAACACAGCCTCCATGAACTAAGGTATAGATGAAGTCTCAAAGTTCATCTTCACTGTGACAAACAAAAGGGGGTAAAGTTCTGGAGGTCAAACATATACCAGAATACTGAATTAAAAATCCCAAAACCACCAAGCAAAAACCAAACAAACTTTAAAGAACACCAAGATTTATCTCCAAGTACAGAAACATGTATTGTACTGGAGCCAAATAATGGTTTCTTTGTACTCAAATTCACATAAAATTCATACCACCACCAAAAAATCATTGCAGTTTGTTCCTCTTAGGGAATAGTCCACAGCAATCCAAAAATAAAAGATTTCCCGGACAATCCAGAGCTTATTCACCTTTTTTTTTTTAATACATAGTTATTTAAGCAGTGATTTAACTAGCTCATCACAATGGAAACTCTGACAACACTTGATACATAAAACATTTATGAAAGAGTCCCAAAGAACTCACTCTTAGACACCAACCAACACCAAAAAGATGGACAAGCGAGAACAAGTTCATACACACGCCTTGGAAAGACTTGTTTTCCTCATTACAGATTTGGTTTCTCATCTCAGAATTTGAGCATCTGTTTCACCCCCTCTATTCCACACAATATACCTGAAGTAAATTACATGACTTATTTTAGTCCTTCATCCAAGAAACACCTGCCCTAGAAGGAAGGAAAAGCAGGACACTACTCTCTGCACCCTTTTCAGCCCCCTCTGCTGCAAGAAAACATAGATCCTTGCACCAGGCAAGAGATTTGTCCCCAAACCAAACACGACCATTTAAAGAACTCTAAAACAAGAGGCAGTTAATGTCTCAGAAGTCACTCCTAGTGAATAATAGTCCCTATTGTCATTTTAACCTGTGCTAAATGGCGTATTTTCAAATCAACTATTGGAGAAACATTAAGAATTTCAACTATTTCAGCCCTCTCTGTTTTCTCAAGTTGCATTAACAAGCACATAATATCTGGCACGGGTTCTGTGGAGGAAGTGGCTCCTCTATCATCCTTTCATACACCAGAGGCTCCAGACCTGGGAGAAGGCAGAATGCTAAGAAGTACCTTTTTGCCTGAAGAGGACAGGGTGGTTGTTTCATGAACAAAGGACCCTGGGATCAGCAGTAGCACCACTTCAGAATTAGTCCATCTGAGCAGCATCTATCAAACCACTTGAAGTGCTTCATCTTCCAAATGCAAACACATACTAATGATACCTCACCTATAACAGTGCAAGTATAAATCTCTTGTCTTTGTATGTTTTTAGAAGCATCTGAAAGCATCAGTCTTACTTCTTCAAAGTCTGCATAAAAGTTCTTCTACAAGCTCCCAAGATAACAGTTAATTTTTATGAATTGAACTTTCTGCAGTTAGGAAGTTCTTGCTGCAGTCACACAGTACTCTAAGGACTATTCAAATTCCACAACAGATTAATACTAACCTACAAAAAAAATTTTTTCCACAACTTGAAGGCATCACAAGTATGCACCCACACAAGAGCACAAGCTGCTAAAAGCTTCTGAATGTAATAATGTAAAATTTTAATTCCAATTACCAAATGCATAAATAGCAAGGAAGCTGAAAGAAGGTTGACTCCCCCAACAATAACCTAAACCATCTAGATATCTGAAGATTTGTACAATCTGTACACACTAAGCAAAGCTCAAGCAGAGGATACAATTCCTGCAGTGGGTAGAGTGTTACAGTCTGGATGTCACATCTCCACATACTTGAAGCATTTGTCTTCTTGTCCTCCAGGCTAGAAGTCTTCTGGACAGAACTGTCTGTCACAGCCTCCTACCCCCTCAGACATGCTAAGGAAGAACACATGTACAACCCTGTCAGTCTAATTATTTAATCCCCAATCAATACTTAGAGCTGCAAGGGAAAGTTAAATTCACATGTAGAAGCATAATAAGAAAAGAAGCATCACTTTCTAGCAATATTTATCTGAAAATTGTCCATTATTCCCTAAAAATTCAACTAATACAAACTCCCTCAAAAAAATCAAACTGATATGTTCTAGTTAAACAAGGATTCAACTTACAAGAGTTAACACCTGCCCTTTGCCTGACAGTTAAACTGCCTTAAAACCAATCATCATATTCCTCATTGAGATCCATGCTTGGTGAGTGAGCATCTTGGGCTTCCAAAACAGCATTTCAAATAAAAACTATGAAAATTCACCAAGATAACTAAAGGAGATAAGCACTGGATTCTTGAGAGTGATTTTTAAAAATAAACTTACAGCTGGTCATACCAAAAACATGACAGACCTGGTTAAAAAGGCAAGACAAGGACTTCCACAAACTGGAAGAGGAAAGAACTGAAAAAAAGACAGAGAATGCCACAATGTACCAGAGATTATATCCTTCATGACACTAAGCTTACAAAGCACTGGCCATTTAAAAAAATAAAAATAATATTAAAAGAAAGAAATCACATCTCTGAGAAGCACTCTTCTAAGCATTCATGTAGAAGACTGCAATCTTAATGAAATGAAGCTTTTGGACATCCAACTTGAAAGCAAAAGGATACTGGAATCTAAATCTTGAACAGGAAAATGTTCATAAACCATGTTGCATAAAAAAAAAAAACATAAGGAAGGTGAACCCATATGTACACCTCACACCACCTTAGAGCAAAATCCACGAGTGGAACTTCCCCTTCTCAAGAATATATTAAAAGACTGTAAATAGAGAAAACACTAACCACAACAAGGATCAGGGTTGACTCTGAACATACTTTAACTGATCTGGCAAAAAGGTAAGTTGCAGACATCAAGATTCTTTCCATTAGGCCAGATAGTTAAAATTAAAGCAAACTTCAAAGAGCTATAGGAGATCTGATAATACGGAATGATTGATTTTCACTTGTCATTTTATTGTCCTGTGTTGACAAGTGCAAACTAACAGAGGAAAAAATAACCCTAGCTATAAATACACAAGGATGAGTCTAAACTAGGCATTACTACTTAGGAAAAAGATTTTGAGATTATTGCAGGCAAACAGTTCAACTCCCAGCAGCAAGAAGTCAGAGAAAATCTCAGAAGGTACCAGAAACAGAACAGAGAGCAAATAGGGAACATTCTGCTGGGATGCACAATGCACATAATTCTGGGGTTCCACCTCAAAATGGGGAGAGCTAGAAATGGCACGGAGAGGAATGACAACTAGGAAGCATATTTAAAACAAATTTAACCATTTTTCTGGAATCAACCCACCACACACAGAAAAAAAGCAGTAAAACTGCATAGAACTTGCTGCTGTGGAACACTATGGAAGCCATGGATAGAAAAAGAGTTCAAAAAGGTGGCAAACAAATTGCCCTATAAATAGTTTGATGTTGCTATTCACAGTGCAATAGCCCAAATGTAGCTTCCATCTCGGGCAGCAGCTGAAGGAGTGTCTGTCAGAAATTTACTGTTAATATTTCAGCAGCTGACAGAATTCACCCATTTCCTACACCGTTCACTCAGCTGCTGCTGCTGGCCACTGATAAAGGCAAGATGCTGGAGTAGATGGACATTTGCTCCAGCACAGTATGTTAGTGCTTACATTTAATCACAATGAGCAGTCATACTGCCATGTGCCTTGGGTCGTTTCAGAGCTTGGTTCTTCTGGTAAAGAAACCAGGCTAGAATTCAAGCATGTAATGTTAACAAGCAGAAACTAACTTCTGAAGCAGAAATCAAACTGGTTTATGCTTATTGTGCAATGTAATGCAACTCTAAAAGACTTGGTCAAATGTTCAAGAGTGTGGGGGTTTTTTTTCCATTTTTCCATACCGCACCAGACCACTGAAAAGCTCTCCTAGAAACCCCTCACTAATCAGGATGTCAGCCCAAGGGGATTCAGGCAGTTGGTCTCTCCTAAATGAGAATGCTGGAGAGCAGCACTAAACATAAGCCATGGGTGTCTGCAGGAAAAACTGCCAAGACTCATTCAAAACTGGCAACAATTTGGCTTCTTCCCAGCTGACCAGAGGAGAGAACTCCTGAACCAGTGGATTCAAAGGGAACATGTAGATGAGTACCTGACTCCTCTCCAAGAGGACTGAACTTGCCCAAGCCATCAGGTCCTCTCTGACCCAGGGGCAGTACTGGATGCTCTCCTTTTTCACAAGAAAGTCTAGCTGAAGAAGTACCACTGCCACAGAAAATGCATAACCCCAAGCTGCAGCCCAGGACAAACACTGAACAGAATTCTGTGAGGAAGTACTGCTAATCCTGCTGGAAAGCACTGCCTGAACAATTTGGTGAATGTCTGCTTTCTCATCACTGTCAGCTTCCTCCTCTTCTGACAGATGAGCTTTTGAAGATAGCCAAGCTGAAAGCCGTGTAGGATAAACAAGCAGGTCTCAATCTGTGACAAACACAGAAGTTTCATTTTCTAGAGCCCAAATTACAACCGGTCTGGAAAGCAAACCAAGTGTCCAGTACACACCACCCTTCAGTATTGCTGTAAATAGTAAGATGAAGATGGATAGACCAAATAAGCTTATCGTCCTTATCAGGAGCAAGGAAGTCTCAAAGATAAAAACACATAAAAAAGAGCAGAAGCTTTGTGATCAGTTTCATGTTTGGAACTTTGGGTTTACCAGATGTTTTCTCACTCCAGCTGTCATAGGCTGAATGTTTCCAGTTGAATTTGTTGGTATCCCCAAGAGAACCTCAAGGTTTAATAATAACATGTGTGTACCAAGTTTATTCATCTTGCAATACTTCTGCTGATCATCCACAGGGTGACATTTCTCTCTTCTCCACCCCACCAATAAAGCCCATCACAGATGCATAATTTGTCTCGCAGATACGTAACGTGCAAAGTTTTCTTCTGAAGTTCCAAGCAGTACCAAGAAACTTCTCACATCTCATTCACATCTTCTGCTCACAACTAAAAACAAATGTTTATTCTTTTGCTCTCAGAAGTTCAAGGGGAGTTTCTCCTCTCCCTCCTCTCTGCCAAAACTTTTACACCGGAAAACTCAGTTATAGGCAATTATTTCAATGCACCTTCTTCTCACACATTAGGGTGAGTGGAGTCAGAGGAAGAACTGGACAGCTGTATGGATGTCTCTAGATTGATGCTCATTCACCTGCAATTCCAAGCCACTGGTCTCAAGCCTGACCTTTCTGGTACAATACCATCCTCACGCCAGTTTGCTTCGTATTTCCATGACACTTGCATACAAGGCCTTGCTTCCTTTGGCAACACGTAGGACAAGAATTGAAACTCTTCTCTCTGAAAAACACAGTGCCATCCAACACTCTCTCTTTACATCTCAGGCCTTTAACACCAAGGCAATATACCTGAGAATTATTTTAGAAACACTTCATAAGGCAGTGGTGATGTAAGTGGGACTAACTGCACATGAACAGGAGGAGAAGCACGCCGATCACTAATTGTTAACACAAGAAGGCACTCCAGGAAGTGTCACTACACCCACCCATAAATCAAGAGATCACTAAAAACAGAATTCTCCCTCACAGAAGTCACATCATAGAGTCTAAGAAAGTAGTAACTTAAGTTGCCTTGTATTTGGCCTTGAAGCTGTCTCCACAGCTACAGAGTTGAGATGTCACAACACAAAAACACTTCAGTAAAGAGACTCTGCTAAACCTGCTTACTGATGAAAGCCAACCCGAGGCTTATGCAGAACGAGCTGCAAACCATAAACATCTCTAATGAAACATCAGAGGGGCATATGGCAAAGTTTTCCAAGCTCCACAAATACTCTGAGACACCACCAGACACCACATGCAGTGCCATTAAGGGTTGTCATTGGAGATACTTCAGAACATGACATGCATTTGAAAGATCATGATTCAATATTCCATCAAAGCCCAAGAGTCTAATGCCATGGATAGTCACAGAATCAATCCCATGGAATTCCAAGCATCAGACTCACACCTTTAAGTGAGCTATTCACAGTAGACAGTGAGGCAGGAAACAAAAAGGGAGCCTTATCTTTCATGTTTGCATCAGAGTATAGCGGCCTTATTAAGCAGCACTACAAGTCAGTGGAAGCAACACTGGACCCAGCCAACTGGGACAGATGCAGAACTTTGGGTATTGCTGACTCTGCTGATTTTCCACTTGGAAAAGACATTTGTCCAAATTAACAGAACAAGGTATCTGTCCCTGAGCAGCACTCACTTAGGAGGATCAGCAAATTCGGCTCACATAAGCTGTACACAAAATAGTTTTAACGAGTGGTGAAGGCCTCAGCAGTGACAACACTAGTTGCTCAGTCTTACTTCTGCTGCACCCAACTAGGTGTGTTTAGTCCTTTGTAGCAGACACAGTATGAGCAGGAACAGTGACATTATGCAGCAAAGTTACTGGAACCTCATTCACACACTGGGTTGCAGACAAAGTACACTCTGGAGATGTTTCAATGGGGGAAATGTAAGCACTAACCTTAACTCTGACCCTCTGCGTGCACTTAGGATGTGAGCCCATGTACAGTAACTGTAAAAATATAATCATGCCTACATGGTAATATACAATTTCTTGTATTATTTGTACTATAATGCAAAGGAGGGCAAAAAAGAAAATTAATTCAACAGCAACCACCACCGTTTTTCTTCTGTGTTTTTTCCAGTTCTGCAGAACTTAACTCAGAACTGTTTCTTGGCAGCAGTGCTTACCCATGCAACCCAGATTTCATTGGATTTCAAGTTCACACTTATTAATCATTGCCTCCCCTATGCATTGGAAAGTCTCCCATCCCCATTCAAACCTCTTTTTCCTTCAACCCAAGATAACACAATAAAAAAAAACTATCCGAAATGTCAAAAATAAAGTACCCTATTCATTTTGTACAACCAGTTTTACAAGAATCTCACCTCCTTTGTACTCCACCATACTCAATCAGTAAATCATTTTAGGCTCATTTTTGTTTGCAACACAGCAACATTCAAGACTTGAAGGAAGCAGGCAGTTTACTGGATTAAACACCCAAGTGAAGGCCTCCATTCTTAGCTTGAGAACTTCAATAAATGTACCACAATGCAGAATAAATCAATTACTCTCTGCCTCAGTTTCTAATCAAAAATGTGGGAATAGCACTGCTTACCAGACTGACCTGTTATCTTCCAAGTAGAGCAGATTCTCAAATAATAACAGGCACACCTATGCTCAAGTGAATAAACTATGCTGATTCACAAGAGCAGATTGCCTGGGCCAAATTCCTTGCAGTATTAACAAGTCAACAGGAAGCACTCCAAAATTATTACACTGATGTGCTCTGATCTTCCTTCCCCTATATTCCAGCTAGCTGGCACTCTTGCAGCTCTATGTAAATATACAGGCACAGTTACCAACCTCAAACTCTCTCCTCCCTTCCCCTTTTATTATATTCCCCCTCCTTACCCCTTAAAAGCCTTTTTTTTCTCCTTCCTTCTCATCAAAAGCACACAAATGGGAACTGTAGCATCTGGAGAATGGTATTTGTAGCTGGGGTAGTCACACTCAGTGTGGGAGTACTGATGGTAGTCACCAATCTGAAAGGAAGAATTCCAGTAACCACAGACTTAATAAAAGTTCTTTTCTTCTTAAAGCCATGATTATTCAATATAAGCAAAAAGATTTACACATTATATCACATAAACATAAAACTGAATCACTGTGCCAATCTAACACGGAATCACAAAAACTATACAATCAGTGTTTAAGGGAAGAAAAGAGGAGTGCAAGACTGCTGTAAAGTGAAAGCAGACTTCAGCTACAAGAAAAACAGTTTCCAAAGCATTTTTACTTGCACTGATTGTCATGGATTTTTAACTGTTTACTTAAAATAGGAAGACAAAGCTGTAACTTGCCAATTTTTGGTGGCTACTATAACAAAACTGAAAGGCAATACCATTTTCAACTTTCACAAGGTGAACTGGTATCATGCAGCATAGTACCATCACATATTCTGTCTAAACAAAAGATCAACAGTTTGAAGGAGGTGGCTGGTGCCAGTCAATTTTCCTTCTCCCTCAAATTATTTTTATTTTCATGGAGCCAGGACCTATCCCCAGGGTACTTCATCCAGAGAAGGCAGCAACATGCTGCTAAGGGACACTCCTGCTTCATGCTCCCTCACATGCCACAGAGTATGAAGAGCAACAGGGGCAGTAGGAAGTTTACAATCACAGCACCACTGTGGTATCAGCATAGTGCCCTTCACTGCAGTAACTTCTTTGCCACGTTACTCTTTGATAAGATATAGTTTGTTATCTAAAAATTAATGCCTGGATTTTTAATGGTTCTACTGCTGTGCTAGAAAAGACATCTAAACACATCTTTACACACAGAAATACTCATGCCCTTCTCTCATTACACTGTCCTTACATATTCCTCTCCTTGCTGTTTCAAGAATGGCTTTTTTTATTCTTTCAAAATGCCTTTGAGAAAAATCCCAGCCCCTCTGGACTGGTTATTACACAGCAAGTGGGGGGAAGTAAGCCATATAAGGACCAGAAACACACATGAAAGTTTATTGCATGATTTTAAGTCCCTTCTAATACAACTTTTGATCCCCAAGAAGCCCATACGAGTCTTACTGCCTACTGGACTACCAAAGACAACAACATGGAAAGCAACATAGAGAAGACAAAATCATAACACAACAGAGGTTTCATAGCTGAAGGTTTAAAATGTATCCTGCATATGGTGAAAATAGGAAAAAAGCATGGAAAAAATATACAAAGTATTTACCACCTTTCCCATATTATGCAAGAGTTTCTGAAGAAGCTACAACAGTTTGATATACCCAGAAGAAAATAATAGGCATGTTTCCTATGTGATACACAAACAAACAGGGATTTAACAGATACTTGTTCTCTTCCTTAGTTTGTTTTGAAAGCCTTAGAGCAAGATGGTTTATATACATGATGATAAAATCATCCATTATATTAATGATATATTGGACATAAGGGCAAGTCAGCATTGTTGGACAAAACCAATCATGAGTTGAGAAGTGCAGATACAGTAGAAAAGGGAAATCAGAAAAAAGGTCCTAAGTCTGAAGGACTGTAGGTATTTATCTTACAACAGGAAGAAGCAAACCTAAGATCTGTATTTTTGCTCATGAAATTCTGTAGCAATGAAGAAATTTGCCAGTGCAAAACAACAGCCTGAAATACTGGTATTCACACACAGACCCATCCTGAACTAATCAACTGGGCAACTCAGAAGATACTGTTACTGCAGTGAGGAACTAACCTGGAACACACATTTAAAAGGGCAACAACATCAGGTTTTGACTGACTGCAAAAACTGCAGTTCATCATCACAGGGAAAAACGTCTGATTAAATTAAACACTGCACAATCTATTAGAGTTCTGCATCAACAGCCAGGCATCCAAATATAACTCTTGAAAGAAGTAAGGTGGGAGAAGATGCTGGTAGTTTTAAGCCAAGAAGAAACTGCCATACAGGGATGAGAATTATGTGAAGGGGGAGATGTCCATGTTTATTTTAGAGCATGAAATCCAAAGGAAAAGCAGAGCTGGTAAAATATGCCAAAATGCAGGTGGGAAAGAGGAGCTAAATCTGATCCTGAAAGAAGTTTCACAAGGCCAAATCCACAGATTTCATCAGGATTCTCTGAAAATGCAAAGTAAGGGGTGTGGTGTGGTGGGATTCCTCCTCAGGAGAACTGTGGTTGACTCAAGGACAGGTACCTGGTGTTCATAAACAGTGCAAACCATGCTAATGCCTCCCAATTTACTCCTGACCAGAATGTACTCTCTGAAAGGGTAATAAGGGAAGCTCAGGTAGCCACATCCTTTCCGTTTGGGGTCACTGACAAGAGTATCCTTAATACAGCAAATTCATACTACACACAACAACAGATTCACATGATAAAGATGCTTATCAGAGAAAATTACTGCAAGCTAAGCAGCAGTGAAAAAGGTATCTGGAGCTCCAGCTAGATGCAAATTAGTAAAAAGCTTCATTGTTAGTAATATAGGCTGTTGCAGTCCTTTTATAAAAGTTGGGGGAGCTCTTTTTTTTCTTTTTTAAATGGTGTTTTGTTTTTTAACCCATCACAAGTCAGGTTATTCAAATTTCAGGCTGAACATCTCAAATCAGAGCAGTTTTGTCACACTGGTAAAAAGACACAGAGACAAAAAGGTATTCCTTGGATACATCAAGGACTAATTTCTGGCTTTCACGTAATATTTTGTTGTGTTAGCAAATTAGGCAAAAGCCCCGAATAAACAGATTCCAAATTCTTACAAAGCATTACAGGAGCTCAATATTACCCACTTTTTAAAGGAAGAGCAAAGACACTAGAAGACAAAGTACGTGGTGTGACATCCCCCCAAGGGCCAGCAGTAGCATCTTAAATGGACATCAGATGCACCAAATTTTGTCAAGTGCTTCAGCCCTGCAAAATCCACTTGGCCTTTTTTTTTGGGGGGGAAAAGAAATCCTGCTACTCTCCATTCAGCTGGGAAGCTTCCCATCGCCTTGAGCACGGCCAGAATTTCCTCCCAGATCAGGACGCATTTGCTCTTACAAGATAAGAGGTACTTAGAGGAGAGTTTTTCCTCACAACTACGTATCAAACCTTTCCGTGCATCCCTATTCCCCACATTCCTTATCTAAAATACCCTGATACAGCAGTGTTACAAAGGGCACTGTCGCAGGCTCTCTACAGAGGGTAAAATGTCCTTGAAGGACAGGATACATCACCATTCTGCTACGTGCAGATTTATCTTGGTTTCCCCTCCTGCTTGTTGTGTAGGCCACATCAACCAACGACAGGGAATTTCATCCTTCCACAGCAACCAGGTCGTTCTAATCTTTCTAAACCTTTCTAATCACGTCAATATACTAATAGTTACTATTGCAGTTAACCATGTGTCCTGTCAGCAATTTGCTCCACATGAGCTGTGAAGGGGCTGGGAACCCGTAAAGAAAACTATATTACTAACTGTTTACAAACTCTGTTACTGTTACAGCATATGTAAGGTTTTAGATTAATCTCTGTACAAATTCAGCTTTTTGTAGTAGTTTTAAACAGAGGCATCAGCAATGTACAGCATATACAATGCATTGGTGCTGACAAAACACACTCCCTGCCTCAAAGAAGCTATTATCATCTAAATATCTGTCATATTTATAATCTGTATGGGAGCAGAGAGCAACTTTTTGTCGTTGTTTGGGTTTGGGGATTGTTTTTGCACAATGATGAAGCAAGTATAAACTCTAAATTTATATTAAGTGGAATTTCCAGGCACTTACTAAAAGAAGAATTTTGCCATACAGATCTAGATATAAGCTAATTATGGTGAATACAAAGAAGTTACTTTCCAACACACCAAGTTTGGAGGTCTTGAGCCTACTACTACTTATATATGTTCCGATTTCAGGCGTTCAGATATCCTGACTTACACAGGACTTAAAGTAAAATATACATGAATTTTTGCAAGACTGGAGCTCTAATTAATTTCTCAAGAAATACCATATATACTCACTTAAATGTAAGCCTTTTTTTATTAGTGTCTCACACAAACTGAAGAGCAAAGAAATTGATTTGGATCAGTTAAAGTTAAGCGCCTCCCCACTTCAAAATTAAGACAACTGTAGTACCCAAAACATGGCACATGAGACTACAGCACATCCTAAACTTGCCAGTGGCCTAAAAACTGAGCTCAAACCAACATCCACATTAAATTCAGTGGGATTTGCTGAAGTTATTAGTTAAGACATTGCATGAAAACACACCATTCTTACAGATATAAAAAAAATAACCAATCTGAAAGTTGTTATTCCTCTACCCCTGTTCTGGAAACACTTCACCTCACCTTCTTGGATGCAAGTTCAGGCACAGTGGTCAGGGCTCAAACACAGCAGCCAAAAACTGCCAGAAGCACCCTGCTACTGCCTGCGCCTGGCAGTACCTGTGTTTGAGACTGGGCCTCTCCTTGGTAACTGTTAATGATGTCACCAACTGCCAGAACGACCCCCACCCTGCTCCCCTGCGCTGTCCCACGAGGCACCTCGACCTCCAGAAAGAGGGGAGAAGTGAGACCCCAGCAGGTAAAAGGCCACTCAAATCCCCTTCTGCTCTGGCAGAAGCCCCGGGGGACAGTTGGGCAGCGGTTTGGAAGGAGAGCGTGGCTGCCATATTGCCAGTAATGGAAGCTTCCCTCCACCAAACTGCCTTGAAAGATTAAAACTTCCCACAATATCAAACAGGATACTTGCAATCACAGATCAAACAAAGTATTCATGCAATTAATATAATCTGTGTAGAGAAATACACAGACCTTCGTAGACTGCTTTTCCCCTAAACATGCCCCCCAACTATAAACTATCCACGACTCCATTTCCAGAAAGTTAAAGCATCTTTCACTTGTCACCCCGAAATCTCCAACTTCTCATGAAAACTACAGGTCCCAGGATGCATTAGCTTCTCTCCAGCCAGGCAGGCTCCTCGCCTACAAACACAGCACTGCATACTGGGGCCTGTAGTCTCCATGAGCCAGCTTCTGACTGGAGATGAGACCAGCTGTAGGCCACGTTGGACACTCACACAGGACAGCAAACATGCAGACTGTAATGGGGAGATCACTGCTTGTCACCATCATGTAAGCTGGGTTAATACCATACACATCCAAGTTAGGGGGACAAAGATTTCAGTAAAAATAAACATCAGCTAACTAATAATTCCCAGAGAATAATCAGCAGCGTAGCTACTTTCAAACAAGCAGAAAAGGCCATAGCTTTTCAACATCTTTATACTTACTGCAGTTGAGAATTTATTTTTTCCCCCATGTCTGCTGCATTTATTAATGTTAGAGAGTGCTCGTCTGAATATCAATTTTTTAAAAAGTATGTTTGGCAAGGGGCATGTTCTCTCTGTCCAGAATTTAGTAATCTGGAAACAAATTATTCTCTTCCTCCATTTCTACAACGCACTGAAGCAGGAGCTTGCCTCTCCTCCAGAAAGAAGCAGAGCTTAGCTGAAAATTAAATAGCTGTATCTCAATGTAGGCCTCAGAGAAGAATATGTTGTACTTCAGTTCAGTAAAGGGAAGGGCAGCTCCCCCTACCAGTCTGTTCTAAGAAGGTTTTAATCGAGGAAGGAACCAAGCAAGAATCAAAATGAGTAAGTCCTCCTTTCTTTTCCCTGCCTTTTCCCCCGGCTCTGGATTATTATTACTGAAAAACACAATAATATGCATATATAAGTACTTAGATGGATTTATATGTTTCACTATCCTCACAGAACAAGACAATCTTTGCAGCATTTTCAGGTTAGCACGCAGCATCTGCAAAAACACTCAAAGGGAAAGGACCAAGACTCCAGCCCCAGAGAAAGATGGGGTCCCACTGCAACAGAAGGACAAACAGCAACGCTTCAGTCACCTGGAAGTTATCCTGATGCACTTCCCCATAGAGGCAAGAGGCCTCTGAAGCATCTAAAGGTTCTGTCAATACAGCAATACTGTCCACGGGCCAAAGACAGCTGTTGCCATAGTTACTATCAGCCAGCTTATCAGAAAATAATTATTGCGATTACTCAGAAGTTTTGTCATAACAATCTAAAGCTTCAATAGGATACCACTTGATCTTTTCAATTAACTGTTTGCAACTATGCTGCCTTTAGGATCCACACAGTTAACGGTGCTTGGCTCTGCAGGGCTGGAGGGGAAGGAGGGACAGAATCAACACTCCTTCTGCCTCTCGTACTGCCAGCTTTAATTCCCAGGCAGAAGCACCACAACTGAACCCACCAGCAGCTTGGTTGCTCTGCTAGAGTTCTCTCCCAGGCCTGAGGACTGAGACCAAACAAAGGCCATCTTAGACTCACAGGCACAAACCTGCCCTCATCTGTTTTAACCATTCGTGTATCCATGATCCCACCCAAGAAACACACCAGCTACATTCCCAAAACCTATCTTTAATTGCACGTGCAACGGCAGAGCCCCTCACTTCAGAGGCACGGAGAGCAACTGCTGCAGCAAGGGAACTTGGTGACATTCCCTTTTGTCCTACAGCACAGTCCTGTCAGGTGGAAGGGCAGAATCCAGAAAACAAACATTTTAAGAAATCTGACATGAAAAAAAAGCATAGCAGCTGTGTGAGCACGGCCTACAACAGACCTCCTTATGTACTATCTATAAATGCATTCCCACCAGGAACAACAACAACAGTCTAAGGCTGGGGGGGCTGGCAGCATGGGGCAGGGGGCTGGTTTCTGGTGGGGGATTTTAAAGCACGCTTTGAGCACTCCCAGAGGGCTCAAATCTCTCAAAGAGTGAGTGTCTGCAATGACAGGGAACAAGGAATCTCAGGTAAGAGGGAATGAATAAGAGGTCAAACCATCTACGCAAAGAGCTTTCAAGGCACAGTGTACTTGATAATTCCAACAGAGAGGTGAGAATCATATAAACAGTAAAACAGCAAATAAATGCTGCAGAGGAGCCTCGATCAAGTTGTACATTCCTTCCTCCAACGCGTGGGCTGATCAAAGTATTAAAACAAAAGATTCTGTGGTGAAGTTGGGGTTTTGTTAGGGCAGCAGAGACGGCAGTCCTCTCAGACCAAAAGGTCCTCTCAGAACTTTCTACAGCTTTAAGAACTACTTAAGGACAGGTGATTCTAACTGTAAGATCTGACTGTCACGAGTGCACCTTTCTTCAGCATTAAGTACATTTCTAAAACCTCTTGATTTGTGTGCATTTTATAGCCATTCCATATCTATACTTGCCATTTGCTTTTGTGAGGTTTTTACATAACAAAAGCAGCATCAAACTTAAAATCATACTTTTCCAATTTTAATCCAGTGAGGAACTTTGTAAAGTGCAGGAGCCATAAATTATTTAAAACTTATAAAAGACACACAGAGGGGCTTTTTTTTTTTTTCTTTTTCCAAATGAGACTGTATTTGCAATATGGAAAAAACAAAAAGGAAAATAAGAAAACACAAAGTTTGCCCTGCTACATGTAAATAAGCTTCTTTTCTTGCCTGCATAATGCATATCTCTAGCACCAGCACAAGGCAGACACTGGCTCTGTGCTATACTGAACATGAAATATTAATGTAAGATACCTATAAAAACTATCCTTCAGTTCACCCTCTATTTACAGGGTACAGAAGTAAATATCTCACCCCTTGCATTCAGCAGAGATCTCAAACCCCTTCTGTGCACTGCCCTATCTTTTCCAGTATGGAGCTTGTTCCTAAATAACCTTTGTGCAGTTAAAATACAGCAGAAACAGGATGTGAGCTGCTTTCTGGCACAGGGTAATTGAACAAGGGCAATTCTCTAACGTACAGAAGCCAGGCCTTTTGTGAAGTCTCACACTTCTAGTCTACGGCTACACATGTGACTGCACAGTTGTGAGCATAAAGGGTGAAGGGGACAGTGAAGAAATACTATTAGAAGCTAAATAATAGGTTTTTGGTCCTGCTTTTTCCACACAAGGAGCCTCTCCTGAAGGCTGGTCTGCTTTGCAGCTCGCATCACCGCGCGACGGCCCCCCGAAAAAGCAAAGCCCTCTACCACACTATGAAGCTCTTGCTGGAAGATTTTAAACTAGCAAAACCAACAAACCTGAAACAATAGTTAAAAAGGTTAAGTCACCAACATGTGTTTCTCACGTGACCTTCATCTTGAGTTTCTGGTACTGGCAGCAAATGCCAAGAACATACGAAATAAGATAGTTCACCAAGGTTCCTACCAACTGGTACTGAAAGGAAAGAGGAATCTCCATTGTAAACAAATTCCAGTAGTATCAGTTCATTTGACTAAATAAAGTTCTTCAGGGGTCCCAGAATAAGCAAGTGAACAGCTACACTGTGTTCATGTGTGATTATGGCCATTATAAACAAACTGCATGAACAGCCCAAGTGGTAGCTGGGCTCACTATTAAAGCTTTCCAGCTGAACACAGAATTTCACAACTTCCTAAGGAGTCATTAAAACACATTTTATTTTGCTGGGGAAAACAAAAAAACAAACCCAAAGCATGAAAATTGTCTCCTCTGTACAGCTCCCGTCCAAGGATTTTTTTTAAATTATAATTTCTATAGTGAAGTTTAACAGACACACACAAAAGCTCATCTCTAAAGAAGTGAAGCTGGAATAAGAACTAGTCAGGCCCAATACTTGAAACATAGCTGAAGCTGAAAGGCTTAGGGTGAAGGGAGATCTTTACAAAACCTAAACTGAAAGCAGTGATCTTACTGTTGAAACTAGAAGACAGAACAGCATTTTTCTCTGAGAAAAGTTTTGGTTTCCTACTTTTACTTTATTTCACTTCTTTGAATGAAAGATATCTATTTTCATTCCCTTAAGGAGAAAAAACCACTTTCAAATGCCTTTTTCTGCCTCACAAAAAAAATCCAGATCAGGAAACACACAGAGAAGAGCGATGATTAAAAGCTTTCAGGTACACATCTCACAATGACTAATGCTAAAATTATTAGCAACATAATATTCCTTAACACAACACCTTGAAACACACACCATGTTAGCTTTTTTAGTTAACTGAAAAATCACTAAAACTCATATGGGATCCACCCCTAAGTTTCTTGTCACTCAGTTCAGCGTGGCTAAAAAATGGGGGTATGACAGAGTTGACATCCAGCTGGTGGCATGTGCTTGGTAAGCAAGCACCTACTTTCTGTTCTGCTGGACAACAGTTCTCTTAAGACCCTGAAGTGATGCTCTGTACCTGCTACTATGCAACAAGGAATCAATAGGTGAAGAGGCTGCTTCCTATTCCCTCGGTATCAGCTCAAACTTCTAGCTGATGTAACTATCATAAAATAATCCCATTTCCCTACCACAGTAAGGTGGAAGAGTTTAAAAACGTGCCAGAAGCACATCTCTAGTTCCTTTCAATACAGTTTTAAAGTTTCATTTACTGAGCTACAGAATTCCTTTCTAGAAAATAGTAATAGTAAAACATGTCCCCATTCAACTAGCAGGAAACATGAGCAGATATAAATAAAATTCCCAAAGCCTGTGATCCTTCCACTAAAGTGTGGTAATTAAGTCCTTCAACTAACACGGGTGGTTACACACTGTTTTTAGTTCCTCCTTTAAAATCCTGTTCTCACTAGTAATTTAATGTCACTATTTAAATATAAAGTTATACTATACGCAGTCACTGACAAGCAGAATCAGCAAAACTTTCAGCATCAATTTTAGATTTTTAGGGGTTTGTTGCTTTGGGGTTGTTTTATTCCCCAGGGCTTTGAAAAGCATGTTATTTTCTTCACAAATCAAGCCCCAAAATAAGCCCCTTTTTAGCAAAGTTAAATATCCCCCCCACCCTGCAGCATATCCAGCCTCACCAGCTAGCTCCGGGCAAGCACAAGAAAGCCAGAGGAGGACAACTTACAAAACTGAAACTAAGCAGGTGTCTTCATTGTTAGAAGTGAGCACAATGAAGTGGGGTAAAAAAAAAGTAAACAGCCCAAATCCTTTTTTATATCCGACATCTGAAAATCTACAGCTAAGCAAAAAGGATGCACCCGAGTGTACAGGAGTATCTGTCCTTGCACCTGGTAACAAGCAACAGCATATCTAGTGAGGAAAACTTCCCTGGCCCAAAAGAGCCCACCCCTTACTAGAGCTGTGTGCTGCTATCAAGCACACGTCCCCACCTGATTTTTTTCATGCTCAGGCCTCCCATCCATCACACGACACAACTTTCTCCTGACACGCAAGTTATCACCCCCAGTGGGACCTTTTTACAAGCAGTCTCCACAGCGAACAAAAGTTCATTGTCAAGCTCAGTGCTTGGGCCCAAACAAACATCCAGGGGGTAGGAGGGGGAGACGGAGGGGAAGTGCTCCTATCTAGGATTATTAAGATTCGCAGACAATCACCGTTACTTACAATTAACAAGTGGGAACAGGTGTAGCAGATATCATACTTTGATAGCCGAACAAAGAATATTACAGCACGTGACTGAAATGTGATGACATTTGTTCACCAATCGAAAACAAAAGCCACTCTCCAATGGCACTCTTAAAGAATTAGGAACTTGGAAATCTCTCCATATTGAAACACATCTGTTCATAGACTCATTTTTTTGACACTTGAGAAGAAGTTGAATGAAGAGCTCCATGCATTAATCCCGTACGGAACCATCTAAAAACCTCGGTGTGCAATCCTGCCGACACATCACCAAACTGCAGGGGTGGCTGGGGAAAAGCTTTACCGACAGCAAAGCTCGGAATAATAAAGAAAAGAAAAAAAAATGCTGGAGCAGGAGTGGGAAACCCCGGCGGCGCCCCGGCCCCCAGCTCCGTACCTGTGTGGGAAGGGCAGCCCCAGGGCGAGGGGGGCAGGCCCGGCTCCAGAATAACAAGTTGCAGAAGAAACGGAATTTTCCCGGCGCTGCTCGGGCCACAAAGACGAATGAAAGGAAG
>NW_008600712.1:60431-60849 GCF_000691845.1 Merops nubicus
AGAAAAAAAAAAAAAACCCAAACACCCAAACCCCCAAAAAAAAAAAAAACCAAAACAAAATAAACCAACAAACCCATCAAAAACCGCAGAAAGGCAAGTGAAGAAAGGAACATGCACGAGAGGACTAGACCAAATGGCAGAGTCCCACACAGAGCCCCACTCCACCTACACAGACGCAGGAGGGAGGGAAAGAAAAAAAACAAAACACACAAAAATAAAGAAGTAGCCGTCCCCGATGCCGGCAGCCGTGCTGGAGCAGGAGTGGGAAACCCCGGCGGCGCCCCGGCCCCCAGCTCCGTACCTGTGTGGGAAGGGCAGCCCCAGGGCGAGGGGGGCAGGCCCGGCTCCAGAATAACAAGTTGCAGAAGAAACGGAATTTTCCCGGCGCTGCTCGGGCCACAAAGACGAATGAAAGGAA
>NW_008600713.1:0-14765 GCF_000691845.1 Merops nubicus
GTAGCAACGTGCTCAAAAGAAGAGAAAATGATGTGCTGATATGCAAATGAGGTGATGATTTCTCCCTGGCTTTCTCCTGCTGGCCTAAGCAGTTGTCTTCCAGCTTAGTTATGACAACCTTGGCTGGTCTTCTGAAGCCCAGAGCTTCCTGTGCCTTGAGTTCTTGGCCTCCACAACCTGTTCAGTGACTCAAAAATTTTCACTTATCTCTTGGAGAATTTTCTGGCTTTCCTTTTTTTTGTTGTGGGGGATTTCCTGTTTTGCTTCTAGCACGTGGTAGAAAGTGCAGAGGTTCCAGAGGTCTTCTCTAAGCTGCTCCTTGTTGGGTTTGCTTCTGATTTAATGTCAGTCCCCTTTGTAATCAGGTTTAGGTTGGACATCAGGAAAACCATTTCTTGGAAGGTTTGTCCAGGCTTGGCCCAGGACAGGGTTGGAGTCCCCATCTCTGGAGGGGTTTAGGAGGTGTAGATGTGGTGCTGAGGGACATGTTGTCAGCTCTTTACCAGCTGGGGCTGTGTCCTGGGGCTGGGCTGGTGGATGGACCACAGAGGAAGGGCTGGAAGAGCCTGAGTAGAGGATTTCTGCATTTCTGGGGGGCTCCAGAGTTCTTCTCCCCATCACAGCTGGGCTGAGAGAAACAAATGCTCTTAAAAGGACCATTTTTGATGCTTTTGAAACTGAATCTGGAAACAAAAAAATCAGCATGTCCTCCCACCCAACCCAGGTAAAATTTAGGCAGTTCAAGGCAGGCTGGGCTGAGAGAAACAAACGCTCTTAAAAGGACCATTTTTGATGGTTTTGAAAAAATAAAATCAGCATGTCCTCCCACCCAACCCAGGTAAAATTTAGGCAGTTCAAGGCAGCTTGATTGTCTTTTTTTTCAGATATTTTCAGCAGAGGAAAGATCAAAGCTCCTGATCTTTGTGGTTATTTGGAGCTGGACGTACAGTCCCTGCTGCCCTGTCGCTGAATGGAGCTCAGACTCAGCACCAGCAGCACTTTCTCCTTCCTCACCCTAATTTCTGGGCCAGAAATGACTCTTTGTAACCAAAATGGGACACTGGCAGAAACCAAGTGTTCCCAAATGGCAATTCTTGGCCCCCAAAGTCACCAGGAACTTTTAATCAGTCCTCTCTGCCTGATTATCTTAATACCACAAAGGCTGATAATGTACATGAGGATTTCAAGCTTGACCTGGTT
This sequence comes from Merops nubicus, assembly GCF_000691845.1. Classification (NCBI taxonomy): domain Eukaryota; kingdom Metazoa; phylum Chordata; class Aves; order Coraciiformes; family Meropidae; genus Merops; species Merops nubicus. The sequence continues at coordinate 1,201 of NW_008600713.1, forward strand.
CCTAAATAGGATAAGGTAAAAGGATGAATGTGATTGAGTTGTTTGTCCTAGCAGCTTCCAGGGCTGGATTGGTTTGAATTTCTGCTGAGAAGGCTTCCAGACCATTGGGAGGGACCTCCCAGGGTGCTGGGGAAGGGGGAAGGTTGGGGGCAGAGATGCAAAGGGTGGGTAGATGATGGTGGTGGGCTGACTGGATCTTTGGTCTGCAGTCATTCAGTGTGTTTTTAGCAAAACAGCTGAATTCATGGAATAACTTTTCTGGAGTTCTCTGCTCCTGGTGCTGCCTTTGTGGTTGGTGCCTTTCAGTGTCTGCTCAGGATTTGTGCTGGGGAAGTATTTTCAGGGAAAAAACAAAATGGAGTGGAGACACTGAAACATTTAATAGTGATTTATTGATAACGAGTTCTCTTTTGGTTAATTATATGTGGTGGCCAAATTTCTCTTGGCAAATGATTCTCCAGTCCAGGGGCTGGACCCCCCCCGTGGGCAAGGTCTGGGTGAGAGTTAATTGTTGCAGCTCACTTAGGTGTGAGTGTGAGAGGGTTTGGAGCCAGAGACCAGCACACCCTGAAAACCTCACAAGCAGAAAGCCCCAAAAGGATTTTGGGGAGTCCTTGTTGTGGCCTTGCAATACTCAAAGGGGGTCTTACAGGAAAGATGGGGAGGGACTTTGTCAGGGGGTGTGGTGATAGGATGAGGGGTAACAGATGGAAAGAGGGGAGATTTGGATTAGAAATTAGGAAGAAATTCTTCACTCTGAGGGTGGTGAGACACTAAAAGAGGTCGCCCAGGGAAGATGCTCCATCCCTGGAAGTGCTGAAAGCCAGGTTGGATTGTCCTTTAAACAACACCCCTTTCTGTCTCTCTTGTACATCAACCAGGGAATTTTGGTGGCTGTGCTCTGTCATCCTTCATCCCTCTCCACAGATCTCATCCACCAGCTCTGCTGAGCTTAACCTGCAGCCAATGAAATCACCTCCTGGCTGGGAGCTGGGGCAACGTGGGTGAAATCAAAATGTTTTATATAAATCACTGTCCAGGCTCCTCCAGCTCAGCGTGGACAGGACAAGAGCTGCTGCCTCTCCCCCTCCTGCTGCTTCCTGGCCATGGCCTTGCATTAAATCCTTGGTGAGCCTCCTCCTCACTGTGTTTCCTCTCTAAATCCTGCAGGCTCCTAAATCTTGCAATTTGGAAGAAAAAAAATATCTTTGCTGTTTATTAGTTTGTTGCTTTGAAGAGAGTTGTTTTTACCTGACCAGCTTTGCACAGCTCCCTGTGTATATATAATTTTTATTCTTTGCTTGGCTCTCAATTTATTTATACATTTAGACATTTTTCCTCCTCATCTTTTTTTCCAGGACTGCTACTTTTTTATTTTTTTAAATCTTATTTTTATTTTTCTGGGTCTATTTAAAAAAAAATAAATAGTGAATTTCTTCCTACTCAAAAATCAGAGCAGTGTCTGGTTTGTTTTTTTTTATCACTGAATTTTGGGTTTGTTCCTTTTCCTGTTTTTAAAAATCTTCTTTCTCAGGGAGAAGAGATGTTAGAAAGCAGAGACACCATATTCTAGGTCAGGCAGAAGATCTCTGCCATGAGCTGTGACACGTGGTGGTGACCAGCACTGCACCAATTTCACATTCTCTGCTGCTCCACGTGGACAAGTTGGAGTCCTTGCTGGAAAAACTGTGGCAGAGTTGGGCTCACATGGTCCTTTGGGGGGATTTCTGGGATCTCAGAATGGTTTGGGTTAGAAGGGACCTTCAAGATCATCTTGTTCCAACCCCCCTGCCGTGGGCAGGGACACCTCCCACTAGAGCAGGTTGCTCAAAGCTACATCCAACTTGGCCTTGAGCACTTCCAGGGGTGGAGCATCTACAGCTTCCCTGGAAAACCTGTTCTGGTGTCTCACCAACCTCACAGTGAAGAATTTCTTCCTAATATCTAATCTAAATCTCCATTCTTTGAGTTTGAAACCATAACCCCTTGTCCTATCACTACCCTCCCTGATCAAGAGTCCCTCCCCATCCTTCCTGTAGGCCCTTTTTAAGTACTGGAAGGTTGCTGCAAGGTCTCCCTGGAGCCTTCCCTTCTCCAGGTTGAACAACCTCAACTACTCTTCTCCAGGCTGAACAACCCCAACTCTCTCAGCCTGGCCTCATGGTTGGTGTTCCAGCCCCCCCTTGATGATCTTCGTGGCCTCCTCTGGGCCTGCTTCTTTGGTTTATGTTGGTTTATTTGTCTTTCTTGCAGTAGTCTTGAGGAGCTCCAAAGGACTAGGGTCCTTCTTAACCAAGGACTGAGCAAATGGGTGGCAAGAGCTTGAAGGGGACACACTTGCCATCAGCACAGCATCTGTCTGGTAACGAGCAGGTAGCTTCTGAAGACAAGAACATGGATGATTCTGTGCTCTGTGTGGTGTCTGTGGCCTTTGCCTGCCATCATTGGACACCAGTGTCCATCATTGGACAGTGGGTGCTGTGCAGGTGGTCAGCCTGACCTGAGTCTGTTGGTCAAAGTCTATCTAAAGGACTTGGTGGTGGGTCTGCACTGTAGATGTTGTGCTGTCACCATCCCCAGGGAGATCTGAGTTGGCAAACTGAGTGTTCCTTGGGTTAGGAAGTTACAATTTCATCTCTTTGAGCTACCTGGGGCTGAGGAGCTGGGTCTGGAGTATGCTTCTGGCTTTTGCCAGAGCAGCATCTCCCTTGGCTTCCCTGGTGGAGGTTGTTCTGTCCCTGACCAGAACTCAATGTCAATCAGGACTGCAGTGACACGTGTCCCAGTCCCACTGTCCAGCCTCTCTGCAGACCTCCATGCTGGCTTTGCTTCCTCAAGGCTTCTCTTCATGGAGGGAGGACTTGAAGGGTGGATGAAGGTCTTGGAGAACCAGTGTGGACCCCTGAGAACAGCTGTGGGACCAAACCAGGACATTCCAGATGCAGTCTGAGATAAGGCTGGTGATGGGACAGCTTTTGTCCTGGGCTTTTTGGTTCTCCTCACCAGAAAACCAACTGCAAAATGGCTCCTTGCAGCCTCCACCCACCCACCTGGCCACGTGTGGATCACTCTGAGCTGGTGGCTGCTGGGTCTCCTCTGCCTGCAAGGGTAAAGGAGACACAATGCCTCATGCTGGTGATGACACCAACTTTTGTCATCTCCTTTGATCCTGTTTCACTGGTGTAGAGATGGCCCCACCCCTCCTCATGGACAGGTCTACAGGAGGAGCAGCTCCTCCACATTTCTCTTCCCAAGTTCTTCTGGGCAGGAAGAAAACTTGGCAAGGTGTTTTTGGGTGGAGGAGAGAGGGTGGTCATAGAGAAGAGGTTTTTGGAGCCCATGTGAGGAGCTGCCTGGCTTTTCTTTGTGGCTCCTTCCAAAGCTTTTCAGCCTTTTCTAACAGGCTTTGTGAGCCTCTCTGTAAATCCTCTTTCTCTCCAACCCTTTGCACTTTCTGGAGGAGCAAGAAGTGACTCATTACCCAGCCCACGAGGAAACTTTGAATGAATAAATGCATTTAAGAGAAAAAAAAAAAGAAGAGAAAAAAGAAAACAAGACTTCTGCTGGCTGGGGCAGAGTGATGCTTTTGCTGTCTTGAACTCTGAAAGAAGCTGTTAAGCTGCTTCCTCTCATTAGCTTTTAATTAATTGAGTGACTTCAGTGTTGTTAAGACTAACAGGACTTTGTTGGGACTGGAGCTGTGGGTTTGGGTTTGTTTTGTCAGTTTTTTTTTCATTTTGGGGGGGTTTTATTTGTTTTTATTTGTTTTTCATTTGTTCCACCAGGAGGAAAATTGGCAATTCTCCCAGTTATTTCCCTTCTTCCTCTTTCCAGCCTTCAGGCTGGTGGCATCCCACTGGGAGGAGGAGGAGGAGGAGGAGGAGGAGCAGGTCAGTACCCCGTGGTGCCTTCTGGGCATCCTTGGCACTCGTTGTAGCACAGGGGTGTCTTCTGAGGCACCTGCAGTGTCCTGGAGGTTGGTGGGAGCTTCATTGGTGCCACTTTTCACTTTTTCTCCAGTCATAAGCCAGCCACAAACACCTGCAGCTTTAAAAATGGACCTTCTGCATCTTCTTCTTCTCTAAGTACTGCAAAGCCACAACAAGGTCTCCTCAGAGCCTTCTCTTCTCCAGGCTGACCAAGCCCAACTCAGCCTGTCCTTGTAGGAGAGGTGCTCCAGCCCTCTGACCATCTTTGTGGCCCTCCTCTGGATCTGCCCCAACAGGTCCATGCCCTTGTGTTGGGAGCTCCAGATCTGGAGCCAGACTCTGGACCCAGTACTCCAGATGTGGCCTCACAAGAGCCACAGGAGAGGGGGAGAATCATCTCCTGCTGGCCACACTTCTTTTAATGCAGCCCAGGATGTTTTCAGGGCTTTCTGGGCTGCTCTCAAACATTGTTGGTTCATGTTTGGCCTTATATCCACCATCACCAACAAATCTTTCTCCTCAGGGCTTCTCTCAACCCATACTCCACCCAGGCTGTGCTTGTGGGATGACACCATATGGGTATATTCATATTCCATGCAGTGGATGAATTTTGGAGCACATAGGAATGACAGAGTCAGCCAGGTGGGGCTGGTGGCCACAACCTGGACTAAAAATTGGTCTTATTTAACAAATATTCTTCATTTTGAAGGTTCTCCTTCACTTCAGAAGCTCGTTAATGCTCTGCTGCTTCTCCCTAAGCTCCAAGTCTCTTCTCTGTGTTTAAATCCAGGCAAGGAATGTTTTCAAAGGCAGGGATGAGGGTGAGAAAGAAGTGTGGGTGCTCCTGGGAGATGGAGCCCATGCAGTTTTATCTTGTTCTGTATCATTTTTACTTAATGCTGTTACATTATTTCAGCTCTGCTTGGCTTTCAGGGGCGATGCAGAGCTGAAGTTGCTATAACAACATGGTGATTCACATCATGCTAGCAACAATCTGCCAGGATTTAGTCTCCTATCATGATCTAGATGTTTTTGGAGGGGATTTCTGTCTATTTTCAGCTAGACCATGCCATCAGTTCTCTGCATGGGTTACCTGGACTCCAGGGAGCAGCTTCTCCACTTGTCTTGGAGATCTCAAAGGACTTTAGAAAAGTTGGTGCTGTTGTGCCAGGTTTAGGGTGGGAGATGATGGTGTGGGACTGGCCCAAGGACCTTCAGCTTCTCAGGTGTGCAACCCCAGAGTCTGGCATCTTGTACCTGTGCTCAGTGAAGTTCAGCATGGGCAGGTGTAGAGTCATGTTCCTGGGGAGGATTAACCCTGTCCACCAGCAGAGATGAGGGCTTGACTTGATGGAGAGAAGGACCTGGGAGTGCTGGGAGATAACCAGTGAACCATGAGCCATCAGTGTGTCCTCATGGCTAAAGAGACCAATGGTATCTTGGGGTGCATGAAGAAGAGTGTGACCAGCAGGTCAAGGGAGGTTCTCCTCCCCCTCTACCAGTGAGGCCACCTCTGGAGTCTTGTGGCCAGTGCTGGGCTCCCCACTTCCAGAGAGAGCAGGAACCACTGGAGAGAGTCCAGGGGAGGGTTCTGGAGCTGCTGAGGGGACTGGAGCACCTCTATGAAGTGGAAGGGCTGAGAATCCTGGAGAAGAGAAGACTGAGGGGGATCTGATCAATGTTTATCAACATATAAAAGGTAGGTGTCCATAAGCTGGGGCCAGACTCCTTCCAGTGGTGCCCAGGGACAGGACAAGGGACAGTGGGCACCAGCTGGAACCCAGAAGGTTCCACTTGCCCAGCAGGAGAAACTTGTTCCCTTTGAGGGTGGCCAAGCCTGGAGCAGCTGCCCAGAGAGGATGTGGAGTCTTCTTCTCTGGGGACTTTTAAAAGCCTCCTGGGTGTGATCCTGGGCAACCTGCTGTGGGTGACCCTGCTTGAGCAGAGGGGTTGGGCTAGGTGATCTCCAGAGGTTCCTTCCAACCCCACCATGCTGGGATTGTGTGGTTGGGTGGTTCTCCATCGTGTTCCTTCTTGCATGGGTAGAGCTGATGGCTAAAGGTCCTCTGGAGGCAGTGGGGAGTTACAGGGTAGATCCAGAGGACTTGATTAATAAATCTGACCCCTTTTTAAAAATCTTGGCTCTTAAATCACAGTCTGCAATATCAAAAATACTTTTTTGGGGGGTCTTTTAATGGAAAAAAAATTGCCTGGAGTGAGGGAGGACTGATTTTTCTGTGGAAGATGTCAGATCATACAGAACCATCTCCTCCATGACAATTTGAAGCTGCTTCTGCTTTGCAAAGACCAGTCGTGGTGGGAAATGTTTCAAGGTATCTCCAGACATCCTGAAGGCCTTGGCCAGCTCAAAGCTGAAGCTGAAGCCATGGAAGGAAATGCCCTCAGTGTCCTGAAGCCTCATGCTGAGAGGACATGAGGTGTTCCAGCCCTCTGATCATCTCTTGGCCCACTCCAACAGGTCCATGCTTCTTGTGTTGGGGGCTCCAGAGCTGCTTGGAAGTTCTTCAGGTGAGGCCTCACCAGAGCTCTTCTCTCTCTTGCCTTCCCTGGTGTTGAGAATTTCAGAGAGCACATCTACAAATGGAGCTGTGTACCATTTTTGGAGTTTTAGGGGTTTTTTTTGCTTGTTTGTTTTCCTTAAATGAAACCTTTTTGTTGGTTTTGAAACCCTGCATGTAGACCTGTCTCTTTAGCTTCTGAACCACTGGAATGCAGCTGGTCCTGGAGGAAGGTCTGGGCTTTCTGTCCTCCCTCATTGTGTTAAATTCCATTTGCATCCTAAAGAGACCATCTGGATTTTTGGAGTTTTAGGGGTTTTTTTTGCTTGTTTGTTTTCCTTAAATGAAACCTTTTTGTTGGTTTTGAAACCCTGCATGTAGACCTGTCTCTTTAGCTTCTGAACCACTGGAATGCAGCTGGTCCTGGAGGAAGGTCTGGGCTTTCTGTCCTCCCTCATTGTGTTAAATTCCATTTGCATCCTAAAGAGACCATCTGGGAGAGGACTTGAAGCTTTTTAGGAGTTCTTAAATTCATTAAGCAGTTGGATATTTGGGCACCACGATTAAATAGCAGTAAAAAAGGAGGCAGTGGGAATTATGTTCCAGTAAATTATAACTTCTTCTGGAGATGTGTTCCAGAAGGTTAAAGCTCGTGAAGCAGATGAGCCAGCATAATATATGAGATGTTGGAGGCACCACTGAAGGATGTTGCCTTCACTTTGATCCTAGACATAGTGTTTATCTCCTGACCATAGGAATCCTGACCTGAGCTCACAGAGCCTCTTCCAGGCAGCAGACTGCAGACTTGGAGAGTCTTAGCTGTTTTGGGTTGGGAATGAGCTTAAAGATCCCCTAGTTCCAACCTTCCTGCCATGGCAAGGACACCTTCCACTAGATCAGGTTGCTCCAAGCCCCATTGAACCTTGAACACTTCCAGGGATGGAGCATCTACAACTTCCCTGGAAAATCTGTTCCAGTCTCTCACCACCCTCACAGTGAAGAACTTCTTCCTAAGTTAAATCTCCTCAGTTTGAGTTTAAAACCATTACTCCTTGTCCTATCTCTACACACCTTGATAATAAGTCCCTCCTCATCTTCCCTTTAGGCCCCTTTTCAGTATTAGAAGGTTGCTTTGAGGTCTCCTTAGAGCCTTCTCCATGCTGAACCACCCCACCTCTCAGCTTTTCTCTTAGGAGAAGTCTTCCTTCCCTCTCATCATTTCTGTGGCCTCCTCTGGACTTCATCCAACAGGTCCATGTCTTTCCTGTGCTGAGAACTCCAGAGCTGGACATAGTACTCCAGGTGGGGTCTCATGAGAGTGGAGTAGAGGGGGAGAACTTCCTTCCTTAACCCAGTAATTCCTTCTCCCATATTCTTCTCCCATTTTCTCTCTGCATAGGATGAGGACCTTCATATTTGGCTTGGTGTCTCCTTGGAATGGAGGAAACCTCCTCCTGTTCTTCACAGCCAGGGTGGTCCTGCAGCTTTAGCTTCTGGTTCTTGGCACTGTTGTTGCTTCATGTCTGTGTTTGTGGGTGCACGTGTCCATTTCTGTGGTGGGTACCAGATGCCTCTCCCCCCGAGTCATGGAGTTCCTCTTTCCTTCTGTGGGCTGCTAAAATCAGTCAGAGAGGGAGAGAAGAAATGCAAAGTGTCTCCATGCTTCAGGAGAAAAAGCATCCACATGAGTTGGCTGCCTTGAGGCATCTGTCCTGATGCTCCATCTTCTGGAACTGCTCATCTCAGCTGGAGTTGCAGAGTCCTGAGGGCACGTGTGGCACAGATAGCAGGGTTTTGCTCTCTTCTGGTAGTAAATGTTGTATCTTTGCCCCAAAACCTCCCTGTAGTGGGTGGGCATGGTGGGTGGAGATGTTTTCACGGGTGGTTCTCAGCTTTTTCTACAGAGGGATAGCCCAACCTTGTGACATGTCATGGAGTTGTAGCTCCCAAACTTTGTGTTGGCTCCCAGCTGCTCCTTGAGGTTTTCACAGAGGTTTCCCCTGGCTTCTGGTTTTACTTCTCACATGCAGTGGGGTGGTAAAGCCAGAATGTGAGACCTTCCATGATGGTTTCTGAGAAAACACTCATGGTTGCTTTCTGCTGCTCCAAAATATCAGGAAGCCTGTGTTCTCCTGGTCCTCCCATGTCCACGGATATTGGAGGATGACTACTGTCTGTGTGTGAGGAGGAAGATGCTCTGAAGGCAGCTGTTGTGTCTGCTGGAACAGGCGTGGTGGTGGAGCTGGAACCCTGCTGTGAAGTCTGGCAGCAGCAGAATAACAGAATGGGTTGACTGAGGAGTAACCAAACCCAGCAGGACTCTAGGGAATGGTGAAACCAACCACGCAGACACCACCTGCAGTAACCACCTGCAGATCCTCCCTGACCCTTTTCCTACCCCTAGGAAACAGGTTCTGACCCTGGAGGGTCTTTGCATCCTTGGTCTTTTGACTGTAGTGACTGGATTGGAAAGATTCCAGTTGTCCACCTCTCCAGCTCAGGCATCTTCCACTGCTTCCATCTGCTAGTTCACCCTCCAGGAGACAGAGAGTTGATGTGATGCCAGCAGGAACTGTTGGGAGCTATTTGCATGTCTGGTGGCTGGACGTGGCCTAGGGGAGGGCGTGGAGAGCTCCCAGAAAGCCACTTGAGTAATGGAAGGTGATGGGTCCAGATGGAGCAGAGACATCCTCAGGAAAGGGCCACTCTTCCTCCCCTCTGGTTTCCATGCAGCTGAGCTTTGACAGCATTAAAACTGGAGGCAACCTCTTTGTGAAAGCCTTTGCTTGCTCCAGAGGGGAGCTGGTTCCAATCCACTTACCCCATTCCAGGCAGTTGGTCCCTGGAGACCTCATGGGACCATCCACAAAGACATGAGGTGGCCCCAGCAGCAAGGATGAGAAGGTTGGAGTGGGGAAGCCTGGGCTGATCTCTTCACATCAACCATGTTGTTAAAAACAATGTCCTTGTTGACTTGTCCTGCTGCTGTCCTGCTTTCCACCCCAAAAGCTCTTCAGGTTTTGGGGAGATGATGTCCATCTGGGTCGTGTTGCAGCTTGGGGACGTTCCTGGAGAACCCACCAGGCAGACTCCTCTAGAAACCAACCCTTTGGACCTTGTGCAAGCGAGACACAATCTGTGCCTCCACCTCATGATTTTTGTGGCTTTATTTTTCCAAATAAACATGGTGTTTGTGTGCTTGGATGGCATTTTCAAAGTCAGAGGGGGAGGGACAGAATGAACATGTCACCCAAGGTAGCGGGCACATAACTCAGGAGGATTACTCATCCAACTGCCACCTCATTAGCCAGCTACGAAAGATTTCTTCCACCAATTTCCTCAGTCTGGCTACAGCCCTGAAATTAATCTCCCCCAAAGAGTCAGGAGAATTTCCTCTCTCAGTGTAGGCAGGACTTGTAGCCCTTTCATGGCTGAAGGCTTCAGAAGAAGAAGAAGAGGAAGAAAACAGAGAAAAGAGCCCAAAACGTAATACTTGGGTTTTAGAAAAAGCTGTCTCCATTCCAGCTCCAAGTAGATGGTGGAATCACAGAATGTTAGGGGTTGGAAGGGACCTCCAGAGGTCATCTGCATCCTCTGGAAGCCCTGGCTGGATTGACATGATGTCATCACAACAGGTAGGGGTAGAATCCATGGTGAACTTCATGGCCTTGCTAAAACTGCTCTTCCTCCTGCCATCTGAAGCTTTGCTGGGAGGTCCTTCCAGCCTCTCTGCTTTTCTCATTGAACCTTCAGGTCTTTCCATCTGTCATCTGCTGCAGCAGGTGTCCTCATCCTTGGCCATCCCCAGAACTGGCTGACGTTGCTCCTGGGCACGCTGAACACAGCGGGGCGGTTCTCAACAGCGTTGGCTTCCCAGATGGATTTCCCCTCTCCCAGTCTGCTGTTTCTCTCTGCTGAGGAAAACACAGCTGCCCTGGGGTTTGTTTTCCACAGGCAAGTGTAGGTGGAGCAGATTGGAGAAGACTCAAAGCACCTGGGGGACTGGTGAGCTGGGCAGCTGAGGTGGTTTCCCTCCTGTAAACATCTCGGGAGGGGATGGTAGCTCATCCGTTGGGGTAGCAGATGGGATCTGGAGCTGCTGTGCCCTTGGGGGCACTGGGAGGATGAGCTCATTGTTGGATCTGGTTGCTTGGGAGAGCCCGTGTGGGGCTGCAGGCTCTCTCAGCTGCATGCTGCTGTGTGTTTTTCTTCTCCTGATGGAGAATCACCTGGGGTTCAGCTGCTCTTAGCAATGTCCTTCAGAGAATGGGGACAGTGAGGATGTGGTGGTTGAAATCCAGACCTAAGTGCACCTCTTGCTGAGGTTGAGATTCAGAAGCCCAAGGGTCTCTTACGTGCTCCTCATCATACTCTTCATCTCTTTAACAGAGTCACAGACTGGTTTGGGTTGGGAGGGGCCTTTCAAGCTCATCTAGTCCATAGGTTGAGACTCAGAAGCCCAAGGGTCTCTTACATTCTCCTCATCATACTCTTCCTACATCTCTTTAACAGAGTCACAGACTGGTTTGGGTTGGGAGGGGCCTTTCAAGCTCATCTAGTCCATCCCTGCCCTGAGCAGGGACATCTTCAGCTAGAGCAGGTTGCCCAGAGCCCCAGCCAACCTCACCTGGAATATTTCCAGGGATGGGGCATCGACCACCTCTGTGGGCAACTCTGTCTCATCACCCTCAGTGTAAGAAGATGTCTTCCCTATCTCTAGTCTCATCTCCTCTCTTTCAGTTCCAAACCATCCCCCCTTGTCTTGTCACAACAGGCCCTGCTAAAGAGATTGTCTCCAATCTCCAAAGAGAAGTTGGCTCACTTTAAATACTGAAAGGCTGCAGTAGGATCTCCCTGGATTTTCCTGGAGCAGAAGAAGCTGGCAGCTGATGTCACAAATCCCCAGCTCTCAGCCTCTGCTGCTTGTCTTCCTTCCTAAAGAAGGAGGGTGGAGCTGGAACCTTCTCACCAAGGAGCTGGAACCAGGATGTCCTGGACAGCAGAAGGCAAACTGGCAGGCTGCCCATCACCTTGTCCTGCCTCTTAACCTCTGAGAAGCTGAGAAGGTTGCTTCTGGCAGCTGCTGGCTGTGGTTGGAGGCTTTTTAAAAGTTTCCATGTGGTCTGTTGTCCTGGTTTGAGCTAGGACAGAGGCAGTTCTCTCTTTGGTGGTGTCACTCTGCAGCTCCATCTCTCCTAACTGCACTGTCTGAAGTCAAGGGCAGGTGTTTGCAGCCAGTGTCAGCTTCTAGCAGTGGTGACACTCCATGTTTGGAGGTCCTATCAAAGACTGTGCAGAAAGGCTCTTGCTTAGACTTGCTCCTGTGGAGACCAAGGTGACTGCTCCATCTTGAGTGCCAGGTTGGGGTGCCATAAGTGAAAGGGGCACACCTGCAGGAGGAGAGGACAGGGCAGGTGACCCTAAACTGACCAACAAGGGATTCCCTCCCATGCATGAGCCACCAGTGTGCCCAGGTGGCCAAGAAAGCCACCAGCATCCTGGCCTGGATCAAAACTAGTGTGTCCAGCAGGAGCAGGGAATTGATGATGTCCTTGGGCTTGGCACTGGGGAGGCCACAGCTTGAGCACTGAGGTCAGGATTGGGCACCACAGGATAAGAAGAGCCTAGAGTGGCTGGAGCAGGTCCAGAGAAGGGCAACAAGGCTGGTGAAGGGTCTGGGGAACATGGCTTAGGAGAACATCGTGCCCAAAACTGACCCCAGTGTTCAAGTTGTGGATACATGAAGGACTCTACAGTTTATCCAGCTCATGCTGATCTCAGGGGTGCACCAGCACTTTCTCCCTGGTTGTTTGTAGAACCAAGAGGAGAGTCCTTAGAAGAAAAGCTAAAAATGGAAGTTCTTGCAAGGTAGGGGAGAGGTGCACGTGTGTGTGAGCAAGTGTGAGAGCAGCAACCTGCTGGGGAGAGAAGCAAAGGTCCATGTCCCCTCAAATCTGACCCCAGCTGAGATGTTGGACTGGATGGTGGCCAGAGCCTCTGAAAGAAGACAGGATGGTCTAACAAGTGACTCCCCTTCCCCACTAAGTTTTAATGTGTGGGTTTTTTGCAGGTTTTCTTGCAACCAGTCCTAACCTTCTACTTCTTCACCTCATCTAATCTGGAAACCTTAAAACCTTTCAGCAGCTTTAGAGGTTTCTAGCCCATTTTTTTTTCAGAAGGAGCTGCTGTTCCCATACCCAGCAGCGATGTCTTGAGGAATCAACTCTTCCTTTGGAAGCTGTTCATGCAGCCAAGCTCAGAGGAGGAGCTCACTGGACACCAGAGCTCACGGTGCTGATGATCTCCATGTCCTTAACCCTGCCAGTGAAGTGGTTTTCTGCCCAGTACTAATCACTTCTCTCACTTTCCCTTCCAGATTAGAAGAAAGTCGTGTGTGACCATGGGAACAGGACTTAGGAAGCAGTTGGTAACAGCATCTCTGCAGGAGAGAGGGTCACCTGCACGTGGAAGGATGGGGCTCGGGTGGATGTGAATAAAATTTGGCCCTTGAGAAATATTCTTATTTTCCCTGCCTTTCATTTATAGAAGTTCCACCCTCTTTTGGGCTGAGTTTGGAAAAAGGAGAGCTGGTTGCTGGAAGTTTTGGTGGAGAGGCTGGGGAGGGTGTCCCTGCTCATCACACCTTGGCTTCACTCATGTGGAGAGCAACCTTACCCAAGAGCCATCTCAAAGCTTTGGCCATAGTGTTGTGTTCTCTCCAGCTGTTGTGTTGGTCCTTTGGTGGTTTCATGTCTTTCTGTAGGTCTAGCCATGTGCAGAAAATAATGCACTGCTTGAGAGAGTCCCTTGGGAGACAGTCCTGAAGGGCAGAGGTCTAAGAAGGCTGGATGTTCTTCAGGAAGGAAGTCTTAGAGGTGCCTTGCCACCAAGGATGAGGAACAGGCTGAGGTGCTTAATGCTTTCTTTCCCTCAGTCTTCAATAGTCAGGCTGGTTCTCCTCATGGCATTCTGCCCCTTGAGCTGGAAGGCAAGGGTGGAGAGCAGAATAACCCCCCTGTAATCCAGGAGGAAGCAGCTGAGGACCTGCTGGGCCACCTGGACACCCACAAGTCTCTGGGGCTGGCTGGGATCCACCCAAGAGTGCTGAGGGAGCTGG
>NW_008600713.1:14778-17983 GCF_000691845.1 Merops nubicus
TTTTGCCAGCGGTCCTGGTTAACAGGGGAGGTCCTGAACGACTGGAGGCTTGCCAATGTGAAGCCCATCTACAGGAAGGGCAGGAAGGAGGATCTGGGGAGCTACAGGCCTCTCAGCCTGACCTCAGCACCAGGGAAGATGGTGGAGCAGGTCACCATGAGTTCCATCATGCAACACTTACAGGACAGCCAGGGGATTGGGCCCAGCCAGCATGTGGCACCTGGGGACATGGCTTGATGGTCATGGTAGTGTTGGGTGATGGTTGATGATCTCAGAGGTCTTTTCCAGCCTTAATGATGGCATGGTTCTACCTTGCAACAGCTATTAAGAGTGTGGCAGGTCCTGCTTGACCAACCTGATGTCCTTCTATGACCAGGTGACTCTCCTAGTGACAAAAAAATGTGTAGATTTGGCTTTTTGGGACATGGTTTAATGGTCATGATAGTGTTGGGTTGACGGTTGGACTTGATGATCTTAGAAGTCTTCTCCAACCTCAATGATTCTATGATTCTGTGATTCTATAACCTAAATTGTTCTCCTGCAAGGTCTGGGTTGAAAACTGGAGGATTTGGCTTTCAGTATGAGCTGGTCATGCCTAAGAACAAATATTTGCTGGAAACATCTTCTCAGCTTCATAACTTTCTCTTTCCACCTCTTGCAGTGTCCTCTGTGTGGCAGAAAGGACCTGCTGGGTGGGAACGTGGCCTCTGGGAGCTGTCTAGACCCTCTCTAGGTTAGAAAGCTGTAGTCCACCATGTGGTGGGGCAGATTTTTTGGGCACTGAGGGGGGGAAATAACTGTTGTGGCACCTCTGTCTGTCTTCCATCTTAATTCTGGTTGGACCTGGAGTCACGAGCCTGGTGCAGGGTGTTGTTTGGTGGTGTGAATTATGAAGAACACCAAATGTGATGAATGTGGATGTTCCTTCAATCTTTCAGAGAAGTGTTGGTGTTGTCAGTCAACCCTAGGTCAAGATACTTCTCTCCCATCATCTCCCATGGCTGTGTTGACAGCACGTTGCCCCCCCCGTTGATTTGCTGACCTGTCCCAACTTCATGACTGTTTCTGTGGTGTCTTTGTGCTCTTGGACACTTGCCCATTGTCCTTTTCCCACCCTGCGTGTACTGTGGGTCTGGTGGTCTGTCCATCTACGTGCTGCAGGATGAGGAAGGTGAGTGAGAAGTTTGGGGAGGGTCACCCCAACTGCACGTTGAGTGTAGAATGCTCTTGAGAGCTTCGCTGGTTGGTAGCCACACGTTGGTCCTTGGAAGGACATCTCTTCTGGTTCAGATTTGCTGGTTTTCACCTCTTGATACCCTTGAAGTCCAGGCAGTGGAGTTGGGTTTAGCTCCTTGATCCTCCCTGCCTGGGATCTGCACCCAGGAAGGGCTGGTGAAGGCACTTGGACTGGAAGGGTTGTATGAAGTCAAGCACAGTGTTCTCCTTGGTCCCATCCCACTTCTTCCACATTGCAAGGTGTTCACCAGTGGATGCTGAGGTCCAGAGAGGCCACTCCATGCTAACTACACCAGCAGGTCCTCCCTGGGGCCATTGTCCCACTGGCCTGACCCCTGTTTCACCCATTCTGGGTGATGCAGGTTGACTGGGGCTGAACCTGGATCAGTGTCCAGGTGGGACCAGTGAGCACCAGCTGCAGTGCTCAAACTCCTCTGGTGTGACCAACTGGTTTTCTTTCTTCTTGTCTCCAACTGGTCATTTGTGCCTTCTGGTAGAGGCACAATGAGTGGACAAACTGTGTCAAACTCCGTGCATAAAACCACACATGAATGTGCACAACTGGGTGTGGAAGAGACCTGGAGCAACTGAAGATGTCACATCCACATCTTGATGCCCTTATGCCCAGGTCCTTGCTAGATCTTGTTGTGTTTTCTCCTTATTCTTCTCTTTCTGACCTTTGTAGATCTTCCTGTTGAACCTCACAGACACTTTTCCATGTGGAGACTGACCTTGTCTTTAGGGATGGTGAGGAACTGAGGATGTTGTTTGTCTCAAGACTCAGAGCTTGTGATGAGGACATGCTGGTGGGCTTGGATTGCTGTTGCTCCTCTCCCAACCTACTGCTCCTCCATCCCCAGGGTGGTTCCTGGCTGTGGCGTTGCTCTGCAGGATGTTACCAAGGCTGTAGGGAAGGAGAAGACGTGGTGACCCAAAAAACCTTCTCCCTGAGTGGTGAGTTAACCTGGTACCTACCCCTGCTTGCTTCATCTGGATGTCCTGATCTTCAGCATTCAGTACATGACCCACCTTAGAGCAATGGGCAGTGTCACCAGGCTGGTAGCATCTCTTTTGCTTTCTCAAGCCAGTTTTTTGGCCAACGTTGCCACACTAGGGTGGCTTCTGGCCCAGATTCCACCCATGTGGTGGTCCCTGCTCGGTGAGCAACCAGAGGGGAAGCTGTCCACGCTTGGAGGCAAGTGTTGATGTCTGCCTGCAGGAGGTGTCTGCTCTGCACTACGTGGGAAGAGGGTTTCTTGGTGGTTTGAGTGTTCCTCAGATGGAGAAGACCTGGCTGTTAACAAAGGGTTTCATAGAATCATAGAATGGTTGGGGTTGGAAAGGACCTTTAAGATCATCTAGGTCCAACCCCCCTGCCATGGGCAGGGACAAGTCCCACTAGAGCAGGTTGTTCAGGATTTATCTCTTATTTTTGGGATGTGAGGGAATGCAAGGAAGTGACATCATGGTGACTGCAGGAGCTAAGGACAGCTCCTGGATGGTTGTCAACTTGAAAACTGAGCTCAGTCTTCACTGGATTGAGGAGAGCTTTGCTGAGTGTGGAGGTCATTGGACCTACCAGCACCTGAAAACATCTGAACTATGGGAATCCAGGGTTGTTCCCACTTCTCAGCCTCCTGTGGCATCATGAGTCTGCTGGTGGCTGCTGCCATCATGTATTTTCCAGCCCATCAAGGCCCTTCTTTACAGCTCAGGTGGGCTGGAGGACAGACAGGACTGTCCTTGTCCTCCCTCCATCAGTCACCAACTTCAGGTTGGGACGTTATGACCAGGTTGATGATCTAGCTTAAAATATTTCTTTCTTTCTTTCTTTTAAGAAGTGGAGGGATTGATTTTGTTGGATTTTTAACTCTTTTTGACCTGTCATTTCCAGAAACTCAGACCCCACAACCAAAACCAGGTGCCTCCTGGTCTTAAAAGCAAAGACATCTGTGCAACCACCTCCAAC
>NW_008600714.1:0-81061 GCF_000691845.1 Merops nubicus
TCACTGGTTGGACTTGATGATCTTCCAGCCTGAAGGATTCTATGGTTCTATGACTGTGGTTGCTTTTTAAATTATTTATACAGAATCTTTTGTAAACTTTTTTGGGGGAAAGGATCCATATTGTAAATACAAGTTATATTCTTTCTTTCCTTTGTCTGTTGGGTTGAGCTTCTTATACAGAAGTTGAATACTGAATTCAAAGGGATTAATATAAAATTGCAGAATAATTAATAATTTGTTTATAATTTTTAAAAAAATAATTAAAAGGTGCTTTTTAAACTACTACAACATTTTTGACGTCATCAATCTTGTGGTGGATTTAAATGAGAAGCAAGTTAGTATTTTCAGAAAGTTGCTTTAAGGGTATTGTTGACTTTGTGGGCATAAGTGCTCTCACCTGATGTTCTTATGGCTTTTGCGGGCCTTAAACAAAACATTTGTCTGTTTTAAGCCACGCTGACAATCTTGAAATATATCTGGATTAAAAGAACTGTAATATAGTTTGTGAAATACACATGGATCTAGGTTTTGCTGTCCAAATAGGAGAAGAAACAAAAACAAATCCAAGAAGCATCTAGTTGAAGGAAAGCAAATGAATTAGCTGACCCCAGGGTTAGGAAACAAGAAAGTAAACAGAAATGTGTGCTTTGTTTTTCTCTCTAGGTGTTTTCATGTGTAATAGTTGTTGAATGTCATTAGTTTGAAAAGTAACAGTGAATTGATTACCATCTTCATTATTTTTATGTGCATATGTAAGCAACTTTTGATTCTTGTGCTTAAAATATTTGCTTTGCATTTTGCACTCCAGCAGTTGTTAGTTCTTTTTCCAGTAACTGTATTTGTGTGTTTCTTGGAGAGCATCAGGTTGGTAGTATTTTTGGCAGTGTTTTTATAACAATCATCTAAAGTTTCTGCCCCTAAAACATTGCTGAAAAGCAATTAATGATGCAACTGAAACAGTCTCTTAATTATTCATATCCTTTTTTAAAAACTGAAAATCTCTTGGACTGGTTGTCTCACTGAAGTGACTTCTTAATGTTCATAATATTTATTACGATTATTGATTATTGCATTCTCTGCATTTTTTGAGGATCTTTTTAGTTTAACGTTATTTTGATTTTTGTCTTAGAAAATTATTTACATTTTAAAGGAGCTGTGCATATTTGCTTACCTATACTATTAGTACATTTGTTATGTGTCACAATGATCACATACATTGTAGCTCATCAGTGTTATGAATAGTGTGAGACAGTAGACAGTACTTGATAGGCTGTGACAGGAGATGCCTACAAGAATTAAGGCACCAACAAATTAAAGGCCAGACTCATATGCATGGACTTTGAGACTAAGAATGTTGGTTTGTAATAGACAAGAGTCTGTAGTACCTGTTTTGTAGATCAACGGAGATACATTTCAAATGCTAAGATTTTTAGAATTGAGAATTTCCTGGACACTTCACCCCCCTCCCCGTGCCTCAGGAAAGTTGACCTGATTCTGTCTGCTCAGTGATAGCCGCTGACCTGCATGCTCAGGCTGTAGCTCGGCTTCGCTTTGCTAGATCTGTAAGGTGCCACCTGGGACTGACAAAAGAGAGGGAAAAGCTGACTGATGTGTTAAAGCTTTGGTCCCAGGAAACATGAAGAATAGTGTATTACAAATTATTTGTGTGTTGTTTTTTTTTTTTTAATATTTATTTCTTAATGTAACGTAAACTAGGAAACATTACTGTTTAAATGATCTCAAATTCTATACGAAGGATGAGGGAGTTAATGAAAGACAACTTTCAAATACTTACTGAAGGAACTGAGGCAATTTAACACAGGAGATATGGCTATCCTTTTAATTACAACTGTGAAAAGTACTTGGAGAGAAGACATCAAGTGATTTGAAAGCATAAAAATGCTTTTACTGTCAGTTGCAGTCACTTCTGGGAATTAAAAAAGCCATACTGGATAATTTGACAGCAAATTAAAGTTACGCCTCAAGGGAGTAAAAGGGCTGTTTAAAGCTGTACTACTGGAGATGATTGTGCAGCACTGAAGTGCTCTTTGAGCAATTTATCCTAATAATGTTAGATAAGATGTTTTGGAATAGGGGTTTGGACTACAGAAAGAGTAAGAGAGAGTAGTGCAACCTATTTGTGGAAAGACTGAAAAAAGCTATCCAAGAGAGATGGGAAAAATTACTTAGAATTGTTCAGTGTTAGATTGCTGAAGATAAGGCCGGGATCGGTCAAGTCTGCTAACTTTACATATACAAATACCTGTATAGCTGATGCTTACTAATACACACATGATTTCTCAAAGGAGCAAAGGGGAACAGCGGTTCCAGCTTGGTGGGGTTGGAGTTGTCATGCAGCACTCAGATAAACTCGGTTTATTTTTTCCCACATACAAGGATTCAGAAAACTTTGCAAACTCGGTGTCAGTAGAGCTGCCAATCACACTCTGCAGTGCAGCAGGGGGCTGCTTTGGAGCTGTACAAAGCTAAAGAGTTTCATGTTAGCCACCTCTGTTAAGAACAGAACCATGCAATATATTTTTTGTGTGTAAAACAAAGAGAGGCAATTGCAGGGGAATTTCCAGGTACTGTGGAAGAAACTTGGGACACAATATAAAGCCTATGCAAGTGACTGTGAAAATGCTTTTGCTTATGTAAGAATTAGTGAGGGAAGAATAACTACTTGATTGAATATGACTCCGTGAAGTTGAATGGAAAACAACGTAGTCTAAAATCAAAGCAGCTGTTTGGATATAAAATGCCAAGGAGGCTCTTGAGTAAATCAGGGTGTATTTACCTCGACAACAGGTACAGGGACCTTTCCTCTTTCTCTCCCTATTGAGTCAGCAACCGTTGACTGTCTTTTATCACTTGAATCATATGGTCCAGTATGATCAGGGTGGTTGTGTAGCTTCATTTTACTGCTTGCCTGTAGGTGGCCTTGCAAAGTTTGAAGGTGTATTTACAATTTGAGTGATAAAGCATTTTCCAGTAGTATTTTATTTCTTGCTATTTCACTTGTTGCTGCTGAGAGGAAGAGAAAAACAAAACAAAGCAGTTCTAGTAGTGCCATACTGCATTGCATATAGCCAGCAAAGGAAAAAACTTTATAAAATGTTTTCCAAAAAGGACAGCATTGAAGTGTGTGAGGTATTAGGACATATATGCAAAGTAAGTATTATGTATGACAAGTGCAGATACTGATGGTTACTTAGGAAGAAGATTTTACTGTTTGGTGCACAAAGTGTTGTTAGCACAGCAAAAAAAATGATCCATGTAAGGCAGGGGAAGTATTTTGGGACAAAGAACATAAATACGATTTTATGTAGTCCTTAAATGCAAGTTTGCATGCTGGTGCTTTTCATTTCAGATACTTCTGTTGAATGCAAAACTTCTCCAGCCATCTCAGTGCGTAGTTGTAAAAGTCAGTGGATATGCTCCCCAGTCTTTATCTAACCTGCAGCATATAAAATAAATGCAAGCAAGGAGATTATTCCATTACCCCAGGGCCTGGGAAGGTCTTCTCTGAAATAACCCTGGCTTTATGAACCCTCCAAGCAATCTGCAGAGTTTGTTTGTTTCACCTGGCCTTGGAGAGAAGTAGGGAGGTTTCCAAATGACTGCTGGTGTTAGCGTGTCATTATGAGCAGCTGCCGGATAGATGAGGTGAGCTGATTAAGCTCTGTTTGATTTGCCATATTGAATAGTTGGGAGTGCGTGCACAGCTGGGCTATGGAGAGCTTTATTACATAGAAATCAAGAGGAACTAAAAGAAAAAAATGCAATTAATAAAGTTTTCTTTGTGATCAGCTTAAATATTCAGTAATGCAGCCATGAAATAAGGGAGTAAACAGAACTACCTGTATTAATGTCATGCTCATGTGTGGTAAATTGATACACCCAGTGGAGCAAAGTATGAGTGAGAAGGCTTCTCTAGTTTGTGAAAGCTGCATGAAGCTGCATGAAGTGGGTATTTCTCATTCAAGTGATGTTTTTCTTAAAACTCTAAAGATTTTTGGATTCTTTTTTCTCTGCTATCAATAGTTTGTAAGTTTAGATAAGATCACTCCCTCCCTGTCTTAAATCTTTTTAAAACTGAAGAAATCGTATCTTCACACATAAAAAAAGTCCTGTAAGTGCTGTGCCAACAAGGACATTTTTTTTCCCTATCATAATCCAGATGATTTTTACCTGTTAGAACTTATTTGAAAAGAGATGAGAGATTTTACATATGTTTGGTTTTATGAATACACACACATATATATGCCCCCAACTCCCCCTTTCCTGCAGTTAAGAAAAAATGATGCTGACATATTTTTTTACTTAATTTTGATTGCTTAGACTGGGATACTGCAAAGTCTGGATTTTAAAGCTGGAAGAATGCTACTTTAAGTTCTCAGTTCTAATTTGAGCGCTTGTGCTGATAAATAAAAAAAAATATTCATAAACTAGCTGAAGTATTTTGGAAAGATTTGACACAATGAACGAGTAAAACCGCTTTGTATATTGGAGTAATTAAAGACAATTCACATTTGTGGTTTGGGCATAAACGTGTAAAAATTATACCCATCTATCTTATTACATTTCCTTTTCTCTCCCTGAGGATTTCACTATGTACTTTATCTGTAATTGTTGCCAGTTTTCTATCAAGTTCCCACTGGGCTTCTGGTGCAAAAAATCTTATCCTCTCGATGACAGAGCTTGCCTGAATGATTTCATGCTCTTAGCATTTTTGTTCACGGGAATTAGGGGCAGAATGTAACTGCAGCTGAACATAGCATCTATTTTTGTAATTTTGAAGTTTAGACTGTGTTATTGGAAATAAATGAAGAGATGCAGGTGTTCTCCAGTTCAAGTCCTTTGGGATTTTTTGATGGTAAATGCTTGAAAAGAAAATGCATATGTTTCCAGAGTCAAACAGCAGCTGTGGACAAGGATTTATGTTTTTCTCAGAACTTTGGGATTTCAAAATGTTACATTTAATCACATGCACGGAAAGGAGAGCAAATGTTAAAGATGTTACATAAAAAAAACTAGAGGACTGATCTTTTTACCATACCAACTAGTTGTGGGAATAGAGGAACAAAGTGATCTTTAATCTTAATATGAGCAATTTCAAAAGGATTATGATAGTTGCCAGGACTCTGGTCTGTTGAGAACAGTGCTCTTGCAGCGCACAACATTTATATCCTCCTAATTGCTTTTAAAATATGACTTACTCTCGTATTTTACCTTGGAAAAATACGACTGCTAGTAGTATGTTACTGAAAACATAGTTTTCATGTAGACTTATGTTGGAGTAGGGTGAATTTAAATTCAGATGAGTATACATTTTTACAATAATTTTTCTAGTAATATCCTGTATTTTTCAGAATTGGATTAAAAATAGCAGTTGAACTGCAGGAACTGCAAGGCTAAATTTAGAAGTTTTCAGAGTTACAGGACTTGCGGTATTTTGTGATAACGCACTTTGGCCCACAATGTCTTTCTCTCTCATGATTTTGAAATTAGTTGATTCTAGTAAATGAAATGTCTGACATATTTTATCAGAAGTTCAAGTGGGGGCAGCAGGTAGTGGCACTACAGGGCAATTCCGAACAGGAAGATAATGTGGGAACAACAAGGTGGTAACAATGGTAAATGCAAGCTAGTTAATACCTATTTGTGAAAGTAAAAGCCACTTTTGAAATGCATTTAATTTTATACATTTACCAACTTCTGCGTGCTCCATCTTGCCCCATTACCTGCACAGGTCAACATGTTGTACGCTATAGCCAGGTAAAGTTTCACATGCTTTTCCAAATCTGAATCAACTCTCCATCTGTTGTCTGACAAAGATCCAGCACTTAGGACTTTTCCTGAGAGGGAAGTAAACTTGTTCTCAGGTACAGTCTGCAACTCTGCTGGCTCCAATTATAAATTTCATGTCCGCAAGTGTAGCATCAGGGAGGGACATAGTATACTATGCTAACTAGATTAACATTATTTCCAGTGGGTTGCATAACTCTAGCAACTGGCAGTAAGGTCTGGTTATAGAAAGGTAATTGCACAATGCAGAAATAAGGCAGTTTGTTCAACTTTCCAGCAAGTAATTCTGCAGATCCTCTTGAGGGAAGAGGTGTTGTCATCTTTCGGCTTACATTGCATTCAGTTTCTCTTTATGTGCCATAAATCCTTCAGCAATACATGTATCTTATCATTCTGAAACCGTGACTAAATAGGATTCTGAGTTTTATAAAATGGTACTTGAAAAACTGATGTTAAAAGATGGACATTGCAATCTGTCCTACTGGTTGTTAGCTTGTTAGCCAGTGTAGTTCAGGTCCCTGAAAATGTTTCTGGTTTTCTTTCAAGCCTAACCGACTTTGAGATGCACTGGTTAGCTGCACTATGGTAGTCAACAGAGCAATATCTGTAGCCAGAGAAGTGCTTTTGCCTTTTCCTAATTTCCTTTTCTTAACAGTATTGTGTAAGAGATTGGTAATATGGCAAAATAAGAACAAAACCTGGACAGTGAAGGTGGAGACTCAACTCCAAGTAGCAGGAGCCTGACACATTGTACTAAGAAATCTGTTGAGTGAAGGAGTTGGAAAACCTTATTCTTCTCTGGGCTTGTACCTTTTCTTTAGAAACTTTCCCTTTTCTTTTAACTCAGGGTAAGTGTTCAGCCTATAGGAAATGTAGCTGAATTTGTAGTTCTTGGGACAGGATTTTGTGCTTCAGTATTTCCACTGAAGATTTGAGCTCTTGAGTGATGGGTAGTATGGGGTATGCAGGCTTTAAAACATAAAGGAAATCTTTCCTCCTTCTCTGTGAACAGCACAACCTCAAATATTTTGGAAAAAAAAAAAAAAAAAAAACCAACAACAAACCAAACCCACTTTTTTTTTTTTAACCTCATTAAACGTATAAAAGCTGAGGAATGGCGGATAAGAGATTGTCAGTTACCTTTATTTTGTGTGTATACATGTGGGTTCCATAGGATTTCTGTTCACTTTACAGTCCAGTGGTATCAAAGTGTTTCATATGGCCAAAAGAGTCATATTTAACACTTCTAGGGTGAAAACAAAAACAACAGAACAAAAAACAACTAAATGTGAGTTCAGATGATAACTTCTAGTTCCACAGCACTATAGGATAATGTATCCGTGCTTCATATAGTTTTGAAAATGCATTCAGCTTTTCCACTTGTGGCATCTGGAAAAACATTATTCAGCAAGGTGACTAGATAGTCACTGGTGGTGCAGAACTTTGATAAATGTGACAGGCATGGGCTCTCAGCAATTGCTGACACATTGCTTTGGATGTTGAAATCTGGTTTTAATTGAGAAAATGTATGTTGGCCAACATTTTAGGATAGCTCCTACTCGTTTTGGAAAAATGCCGTGGGATCTTTAACTTCCATTTGGATGCCTCCCAGACATGGGCATAAGGGACTTTGACTATTGACTTTCAAATGGTGTTTAAACTGTTTCCAGGTTTTATAATTGAATTATACTACTCTCACTGCTGCTTTAGTGATGTAAATGATTCATATAACATGGCTAAATTTTTTGGTAATGAAATGCTAAATAGATATCACTGAAAATCAGTAGGATTTTGGTGATAAAACAAATGCATTTTCACCTGGTAAATTTTAGTTTTTCAAATTCATGTAACAAGTGATTCAGTAATATCCTACTGAAGAGAAATATGTTTGATGAAAAACAACATTAAATGAAGGATATCCGTTATTTTTAATGCAGAAATTATGATATAAATTTTTTTTTCCTAATTTTTTTTTTTTTCTCAGTAATTTCAATTTTTTGACTCTGTAGTAGCTTAAAAAGAAGCTACAGGTCACTATTGAGATTTCAGTGTTCTGGTTATAATGCAAACAGGTGTACCAACAGTCTCACTTAGGTGGCTTAGGATGCAGTCTTAAATACACAAAGTGAATATTCAGCCACATAATCATCTTCCACCCAGACGTTACTTGTCCTGAGGTTCCTTTCCATGAGTTTACAAATAGCCATTTGGAATCACAAAATCAAGTTATGCCATTACCAAGTGACAAAATAGTTTTATGTAGGAAGCAACAGGTCCCAGGAGTAGACAAAGCAGGTTAGAACCTTAACAGTATATTGATTTTTTTTTTTTTTTTTTTAAATTTAACTATATAACCCCAGTGATGAGCCCCAGCTAAGAAATATTCCTGTAGTTGACCAAACCGAAAATTATTTTGGACAGATTATCTTTGGGGTGTCCAATTTTGGAAACATTTGAATTAGTTTAAATTTCTTCATGAAGAATTTGAAGCTTCTGAAAATCAATATCTATTTTTATAAAAAATCTGCAAACTGTATAGAAATTAGTATTGCAGGAACAATTAGTCACTTTTAAGCTTTAGACCGTTTAATTACTTCTGTGCTATATGAGCTGATTTCATCTTCCTTTTATCTGTGCTCTGAAATAGAACTAATGTGTATAAGGTACTTGTGTGTGTGCTTGTTGGGTAAGGTGGCAGAAATGCTTAAAGTTAATATGAGGAAGACAGTGCATTGCATAACTTTTCAGTTCTTTTTAATAACTAAAATTAGCCTAATTATACTTGAGTGTCTCCATAAAGCAGATCTCTAACTAAAGCAACTTCAAAGACTCTATGTATTTGAGGTATCCTGACATTCTTAGTATCACATGGCATACTAAATCTATTTGAGAAATGCAGTGATATATAGTGAAATATAGTGGATATATAGTTTGATTAAATAGCTAAATATCATCCTTAATTCTAATCTGATTTACTCTCTTCAGCAGAGGAAAAGGCATTTTGAAAAGAAACTTTGTTGTTTTTTTTTTTTTTTTTTTTTTTAGTCTTGTCTGAAAGAGAAGATTCTAGGTGTTGTCCTAATCTTGCAGCTGGTTCAGTTAAGACAGAAACGTTTGCTGGAGCAAAGTAATTTGCTGACCTGAGTTCACATACAAACACTCCTCTCCTGCTAATGGTTGATACTGAGCTCCACTTAGAGCACAGCAAGTTAAGGCAGTCTGTTTTTCCTAAGTGTTTTCCTAATTCCTAATGTATTTTCAAGATGAAGTAGACAGATCTGGGGAAAAAAAAAAAAAAAAAAAAAGATATTTTCCCTGAGAGTTTTAGAAAATTGATTCTTTATGTCTGTCCAGAGAATAACAAATACCTTTGGGGTTGTACTGTCTGAACTTACTGAGAACATTGCATGGTTATAGAAATGGGTGCCCTCACAGTGACAACTGAAGGGGTGGGGAGTCCCGAACAACCATGTCAGGTCTTAGAGTTGGCCCAGTAAGAGCCTGCCTGCATCTGCCAGCTCTTCTACTTCTAGCCCATGTGCATCGTCTGTCACTGTACAGCTTCCTGGGCCACTAGCCTTTGAATGGAGAAGTAGCTTTTACTTTTCACTACGCTGCCTCACATCCAGAAATTGTGGAAAAAAGAACCACTGCCTGTGGGAAGGTGGACATCAAAGGAGTCTGACCAATTGGAGTTTGAGCCACATCTTTGTGCATTTCAGTGTTGGTAACTCTTATGCCAGAGGAAGAACAGAGGTCGTGTTTTAATAATATGATACGAGTAATAAATGAAAATGAAGTATAATCCGAAAAATTATATTAGATATCACAATAATATTTTGAATAAATCTGAGTCTGACTGCCTCTTCCCATCTACTCTTGCCCTCAATGATGGTCGTATTTCTGGAGTAAAACTACTTAAGCCACGGAGAAACATTGCTTAAATACTATATAAAGTGTAATATTAGAACTAGCTATCATAGGATTTTTTTTTTCTCCTTAAAAAAAGGACTAAATAATGGAAATTTTGTAAATAGAAACAACTCTCACTGGAAAAATAAGAGAAGATATGACTGAATCTGATGAAGCATTAAATAGAGTGTTTGGCACAACACTAGTGAAGAGGGTTATGGACCATGTGATGGATCATCACCTCTGGATAGTATTCTCTTCTGTTCTGTATTTGTTCATGGCACAGAGGGTAATCAGTCAGATGTAGTTAAACATGTTTTAAATAAACTGGGCATTTTTTCCTCACTGGGCTTTGAATAAATTATTTATATAGTATATTTTTTAATGTTCAGTGTAACTGTTAATGATTTGTTATCTACTCAATAGAAATAAATTAACGTAAGGAGAATGTGATTTTTTTTTTTTTTTCTGCCTCTAATTTCAGCTCTTACAATATAACTGCTGTAATAAGAGAAGGAAAAATTCAGTATTGAGCAAATCTTATCTCTAGGCTGTGACCTGAAAATTCATATAACAAAATGAAAAATGTTTTAGATATATAAAAATATCTGTGACATATATATTAAATGTTATACGAGGCATATATATATATATATATATATATAAAAGACATATATATGTGTGTGTGTCTTCAGAAAGATATTTTAGCCCAAGCCCTGGAATAATAATTTTCAAACATTAAAGCTATTGAAAAATATTTTTTTTGTTCATGTTCAGTAATAGATTCATTATTAAAGGATAAAGCTTAAGCTTAAGGTATTATGTTAAAATTGTGGTTTTTAAACCAACTTTTGAAAACTTGATGAATACAAAGTAATCTTCAATATAATAGTATTTCCTGAAAACAGACGTGTATTTTAAAGTGCATGTATCAGGGAAGTTGCATCTCTAAGCTAATGAAATAAAGCTTTAGTGCAGATAGCTATCAGCTGATAAAATTTGTTTTAATTAAATAACAAGAAATAAGGCATATTTGATTGTATTTTGGAGTTTTGAAAAACAGATGTAATAAAAGTATAATAATAATCTTCATACTACTTGTTATGTTTAGTGTGTAAACTTTTACAATAATTCAAAGCCAACAGTACTTTTTATTTCTTCACTGGCAACATAACACAGAATAAGTATAAGCCTGTGAAAGGGATCACTTAACACAACTGTTGATGCACTCCGAGAGAAACATCTTTATCAAGTTAATACAAGAAGCAGTCATGCCCTACTTGAATTACTCATTTATAATGGCTGAGCAACAGCCTGGATGTGGACTTTGAAATCCTGGGAAAATAAGATGCATGCATGCATTCAAATGTCTAAAGTCTTTGCTTTAGAGCAGCTGTAAAATGTTGAAGTGAGATGTCAGCTTCTAGCTGTTGTCTAGGTTTTTAGTCCAAAGGGAGATAAGATCATTTAATTGCTAACCAAGGTTAGTACTATTTTAATCATTGCATTTTCACTTCAAGACTTTCTCTTTTCAGGAGCCATTTGAACATTTAGGACCTAAGAATCGGAACATTTATCTGCTTTTTGTACGCTTTTAATGCACCAATTATTTTGACTTGATTTTAACACCTTCTTTATTTTGTTATAATACAGTTTTTTCTTTAACTTTTATTGTGATTTTAATGAGGGAATAGTAATCCTATGTATTTGTAAAATATTAAAACAATAGGGGTAACAATTTCAAAAATGCTACCTGTAAGCTCAGTAAGGATATAACAGTGCAAGAATTGGTAAAAAACATGTATTAAAAAAATGTCTCTTTGCACTAGTGGAATGTTGGAGCTTGCACAGTCTTTTGCAGACGACTGCGTTGCTAGGTCCCTTGTCTTCACAGCTTGAATACCATGTTGCCTTTGAAAAGACAGACATGTAGAAACTTTAATTTTTCTTCGAATGCTTGGACATTACGAAAGAATGTACATCCACTTGAATCAGAGTGCCAGATGTTGTGTCTCAGGTATCCTTACACTTCGCAAGTCAACAGTACAGAAATAACCACCTCTTTTTACTGTAGGAATTGTGCAAGCTTCCATGACACAAGGTGAGAGAGGGAAGGAACACCCACTTTGGCTTGTTGGAATATCTGTAAAGGCAGTGTGAATTTTGTCTTTGTGTTGCACTGTGGCGGCAGACAACGGTGTCTGTGCTGTACCTGTCCAGGGATACTCATAATCGTCTTACAGCAGGTGGTGAGACTGCAGGGGTGCTTACTTAAAGACCATTCAGAAATGGATCAGGTGTTTTTTTTTGTTTGGTTTTGCTTCTTGTTTCTATTATAAGTAGAATTAAGTTTCCTCATACTTCATTTCAATCTGTTTCCTGGAACAGGGCATCTCTAACGTGCACCCTGCAAACTCAGTTTTTCCTCTGGAAAATGACTAACTCAAAATCATGGAGGAAGGAGCAGGTGTTTTCTACACAATGACAGCAAATTAAGGTACAGATTCAGAGATCATGCCTGCCTTCCTGTTAACGGGAAAAGTGAGAAGTGAGAAGAACCCACCTTAACGGTAGCAGTATGATGGTTAACTTCACTAACGTGTTCAAGGTAGCACTACTAGCAGTATTAGAGAGTACCCTTTGAGAGTACTCTTCACACAGGAGTTGGCAGGGCTCACTGGAAGAGATTTAAACTAGATTTAAAGGGGGAAAGGGATAAAACCAGGCTCTCTAGAGATAAGCCTGGAGGCAGCACACCAGTGTCTGAGGTGTGCTAGTGAGGTCTGCCCTCTCAGTGGAGGTAGACAATGGAGATCCATGTGGCAGCAAAGACGCAAGGGTTATTAATGTGTTAGAAGCAACAGAACCGCCTGAGAATGGTCATGTAGGAATTAGGGCTTCTCCCTTCAACAAGGTGACAGGTATTCTAGCTGAAGTGCATCTGCTCCAGTGTACACAGCTTGGGCAACAAACAGGAGGAGCTGGAAACCATTGTGCTGCAGGAAAACTATGACATAGTTGCCATCACAGAAGCATGTTGGGGTGACACAAAACTGGAGTGCTGCAATGGATGGCTATAAACCCTTCAGAAGGTGTAGGCCAGGAAGGAGAGTATTTTAAATGTCTGGAGCTTAATGATGGTGATGGGGTTTATGGGGGTTATGGTGTTATGATGGTTGTGTGTTTATGGGTAAGAATCGGGGGAAGGCCAACAAGAGACATATCATGGTAGGAATGTTATAGACCACCCAACCAGGATGAAGAGACAGATGAAGCATTCTGTAAGCAGCTGGGAGAAGTCTTGTGATTGCTAGCCCTTGTTCTCATGGGGACTTCAACTTCCCAGATGTCTGCTGGAAATATAATACAGCAGAGAGGAAACAGTCCAGGAGGTTCCTGTAGTATGTGGGAGATAACTTCCTGACATAACTGGTGAGGGAGCCAACTAAGGAAGTCGCCCTTCTGGACCTGTTGTTTGTAAACAGAGAAGGACTTGTGGATGATGTGATGATTGGAGGCTGTCTTGGGCATAGTGATCACAAAATGATTGATAGAGTTTTCAGTTCTTGGAGAAATAAGGAGGGGGGTCAGCAGAACTGCTACCTTGGATTTCTGGGGGGCAGACTTTGGCCTGTTTAGGGGCCTCGTTAACAAAGTGAAATGATTCCCATCTACAAGATGGTCCAGAAGGAAGATCTGGGAAACTACAGGCCTTTCAGTGTGACCTCATTGCTGAGGAAGGCTATGGATCAGATCATCTTGAGCGCCATCACACTGCACATACAGGACACCCAGGTGATCAGGCCCAGTGGGCGTGGGTTCATGAAAGGCAAGTCCTGCTTGACTAACCTGATCTCCTTCTATGACAAGGTGATCTGCCTAGTGGATCATAGAAAGGCTGTGGGTCTTGTCTATCTGGACTTTAGTAAAGCCGTTGATGCTGTTTCCCACAGCATCCTCCTGGAGAAACTGGCTGCTCATGGCTTGGATGGTTGTACTCTTCTCTGGGTGAGAAACTGGCTGGATGGCAGAGCCCAAAGAGTGGTGATGGAGTTAAATCCAGATGGCGGCCAGCCACGAGTGGTGTTCCCCAGGGCTCAGTACTGGGATGTGTTTGCTTTTAATATCTTTCTCAATGATCTGGATGAGGGGATCAAATGCACCCGCACTATTTTTGCAGGTGACATCAAGCTGGATGGGAGTGTTTATCTGCTTGAAGGTAGGGAGGCTCTTCAGAGGCATCTGGACAGGCTGGATTGATGCGCCAAGGCCAGTGGCATGCGGTTCAACAAGGCCAAGTGTTCGGTCCTGCACTTGGGTCACAACCCCAGGCAATGCTACAGGCCTGGGGAGGAGTGGCTGGAAAGCTGCCCAGCAGAAAAGGACCTGGGGGTGTTGGTCAATAGCTAACTGAACATGAGCCAGCAGTGTGCTCAGGCAGCCACTAGCATCCTGGCCTGTATCGGAAATAGTGTGGCCAGCAGGACTAGGGCAATGATCACCCCCAGTGCTCAGCGCTGATGAGCCTGCACTTCAAATACTGTGTTAAGTTTTGGGCCCCTCACTACAAGAGAGATGTGGAGGTGCTGGAGTGGGCCGAGAGAAGACCCATGAAGCGGGTGAAGGGTCGAGAGCAGAAGCCGTATGAGGAGCGGCTGAGGGAACTGGGGTTGTTTAGCCTGGAGAACAGGAGGCTGAAGGGAGACCTTATTGCTCTCTACAACTACCTGAAAGAAGGTTGTAGTGAGGTGAGTGTCAGTCTCTTCTCTGTCTCTCCCAAATAACAAGTGATAGGACAAGAGAAAATGGCCTTGATTTAAGCCAGGGAGGTTTAAATTGGGTATTAGGAAAAATGTTCTTACTGAAGGGATTCTAATGCCCTGGAACAGGTTGCCCAGGGAAGATGTGGAGTGACCATCCCTGAAGGTATCTAAAATATGTGTAGACATGTGCTTATGGACGTGGCTTAGTGGTGGACTTGGCAGTGCTAGGTTAATGGTTGGACTTGATGATCCTAAAGATCTTTTTGAACATAAACAATTCTGTGATTCTATCTTTTAATATAGCCAAGGAGGACAGTATTTATTTTACACTGTTGTGCAAAGTGGAGCATTTTGGAATGGTTTGCTTTGTTCTTCACTAACGTGGTCTAATAGGTTGCTCCTGGAAAGTGATGGAGGGATATTTGCGTGAAGGGTGCACTAACCCTTGAGGCCTTGACTGTGGCTTCACTCTTTTTGGCTTCAGCAGCCAGAGTTTGTCACCTCTTCTCAAATGGCAGCAGCCCAGCTAGCTCAAATAAGTGGTTTCTGTATATTGAGATCTGAATATGCTCAAGCAAGTGACTCCAGAATAATATTTTTTTAAGAACATAGAAATTAGTAATTAAGAAGCATGCTTGTACAAAAGTAGCATGAGGTAATGCTAAGGGAACAAGATAGTTTTTTGTTCATAGTCTGTGAGGTTCCACAGTGAAAGACTTGCAAGTGAATGCTGTTATATTGGGAGCCACTATAACTCAGGATCAGTTACAGCAGCATTTTGGTCCTGGCTTTGAGGAATGAAACAACATCTGCATTCTTGCCATGCTTTCTGACATGGAACAAGTAAAAAGTCTGCCACTTCTGTCTAATATGGATACCTCTGATCTTCCTTTTTTTAATGCGTTTTCTAGGAGGCGTTATTGGCTTATATCACAGCAGCCAGCGTGTAGGCTGCTGTCTGTGTGCTTCCAAGCCTTTGACCTAGCCTGTGTGGGAACTTGGCTTTGGGTTCACACTTCTCAGGGCTGTGACTCCCAACAGCATTGGAACGTAGAAGCCTTAATACTGCTACTGCTTCAGAGAACTAGAGCCATTCTAACAAATAAATAAAAAGAAATTATTTAACTAGTAAAAAATGTGAGGCTAACCCAGCTTGCAATCTCACTCCTTTTATTTTTCCAGAGAATTGTATTTATTTGTTAGATGACAGATACGGAATTCTTACCATTCATTTCTTAAACTGTAATGTCAAAATAAGAATTTGAAATGGCCAGTCTTGATTTTGTAGTTACAGTTGAGGAAATCGATCACTTCTTAACAGGCAGCTGTCATAATTTTCCTAAATATTTTCATGTTTAGCTGTACATGTATATATACACACATTTGTGTAAGTGTAAGGAGAGAACAAGGTATCTATTCTTATAATATCTGGGAATAGGAAGTTCTAAACATTGTTGACATTTGGAAGGAAAGCTTAGAGAAATGATGTAATCCATGGAACGTTTTTTGACTGCAAATATTTCAGGGAGCTACAACTTGAGAGAAAATACAAATCTCTTTAGCTCTAGATGGTCTTGTTTCCCAGAGGATTACAAGTGGAACAGGAGGAGAGGTTCATTAATTCCTTTATCCGTATCTCAGCCCCTTTGGAAAGTGTCCAGTTGATTCTTCATATCCCAGGAAGAATGCCAGCCAAACACTTGGTGGTTTTTGATGAATCCTACCTAGTTTCTGTCAGTACCAGTACAGTGTGGTTGCTGTCTTTTAGGGAAATGCAGACAAACTTTTCTTTTCTAGGGTGAGATAGAAAATAGATTAATAGCTGGTTGAGTTTCTCATATTCTTCAGTAGCTTTTCCGTCATAAGATAATAATAAAATACCTTAAGACATAATAGTTTCTTCATAGTTATTTTAGGATATTTTACATTACTCCACCTGGCCTTGGCCTGTCATGAATATGACAAGTAGAACACTTTTAAAGGAAGCTTACATGCCATGTTATCCTGTACATAATAGAAGTTTGAGTTTAGATAATTAGTGCTATCAACACAACTTCGGAGAAAATTGGTATTTTGAGCTTCATATGGCTTCTTTGCTGGATTTTTAGTGTGCTTTCAATAGATTAAATTATGTTCTGAACAAATAGGCTGTACCTAATAAATATGTGTTCCCACTAGAAATTCTAGACAAAATCTATTAAGTATGGCAGCCTTGAAATATGTAGATGTCTAGAATCACTGGTTTTAGTCCAGGAGTTTGAGTAGCATTACACTTGGAACAGTAGAATGTGTCTTGGATGTCAACGTGCCAATGCAAATAATATTCAGGCTTTTCTAAGGCTTTTTAATACATTTCTTCTGTGAAGTGCAGTTTAATATTCAGTTACTGATAGTGTCAGTTATTGTTATGTTTTGGATCAAGGAAAAAATAAAATACTCTGAATTACAACGCATTTGATGCCTTGAATTTTCTGCTGAAGGAATAACAAAAAGTAGCAGACTGAAGTTCAAATTTATATGGTGAATAAGTTTGGGTAGTTTTCTGTGCCATTAGCGGAACAAATTAAACTTTTGCTGGTTGAGTGCATATAGCTAAACAGTGTAGTGTGGGAGGATTATCAGCCAGTTAGTCTTATTGGTTTATTGGCAGCAGAGCAGATTTAAACCAAATTTTCCCATGGCAGAGGTACTGTATCAGCGATCCCAGAAGTTTTCCTAAGAAATTTATGAAGTGGTATGAAAGTAAATTACTGAAGAGCCATCAAAGCAAGTATGTTATTAATTGACAATTTATTGACTTCATCCTTACTGCTAGTTAAAAAGGAAAAAAAAAAAAAAAAAAAGGCTAGGATTCAGCCTACACTTTGAAAGCTGCGTGAGGTCTTTTGTAAGATATTTCAGTTAAGCTGTAATTAATTAACTTAATTAAAGAAATATTAGTAAAAGAGTAAAAGCACACTTATTCTGATGCATCTATAAAAATAGCCATAAGATTAATGTAAATAAGGAATGGAAAGTGTGAATCTGGTTCTGGTTAGGGCAGAGTATATCACCAGTTATCTTTAATGTTCTGAGAAACTTAGTCCCTGCTCAAGCGAATCTCTCACAGACCTCACTGACTAATTGTTGAAGAACTACTGGGTCTTTACCCTTCAGGTTAAAGTCAAAAATATATCCCTATTTATTATATTGGATCATTTCTTTGTGCCTAGGTTTAACATATTTAATTGAAGCACCATTGCAGCTTCCTTTCGTTATTTATTATTTTACTTAAATGAATGGGCTAGTGATTACAGCAGAAAGAAGCTATCTTGCATTAATTCTTTTTTCTTCTATAAACTTACTGATCTTGGCTAATCATTTAACTTCTGTTTGTGTCAGTTCATCTGTAAAAGTCCATGTTATCTTCCATGCAAAATGCTATGAAAATTACTGTATAAATATTTGTAGACTCTTGCTTGGAAGATATTACACGAAGCCTGGAATTTTATAGTGATGCTAGTTCTATATTGTTAGTGACCATGCTGTAGATTTTTATGCATCTAATTTGAGATAAGAATTTAATTCCTGCTAATAGTATGTGGAAGTGGAGGTCTCCTTAAGCACTAAAAAATCCTGAATGGTGTTTTTACCAGATTAATCATGTATAATTTAATTGATTTTTTTTTTTTTGTCAGTCTTGATTAAGACACATAGATTTAATGAGAGGAATCTTTTTACTATTACTAATAGTCCCTAAAGCATACTATGTGTAAAACACATGAACTCTCTCCACTTTTGTCTTTTTTTGATGCCTGTGAACTTTGTGTTGCTTTGAATGGCTGATAAATTGTTTGCAAGGTAGGAGGGAGAATGCTTGTCTTTGACCCAGAGTTGAATTTCATGAGAAAATATCATTCTGAGCAGTGTGTCCACAACAGGACCTATTACAGAATAGTTTACTTCACCTCTCAGGTTTTTTGGCCAATTTACCTATTAAAACAGTCTCCTAGAAATCTGCCTAATCAGTAATACTGTTTTGAAAATAAACATTATGTAAGGATCTGTCCTTTTCTATTAACAGCTCCAAACATTCTAAACAAATCTAAGTAATTTTTTTCCAGTCACCCGTGATACACTTCCCTTCTTTGATATTGTCAGTTATACCTATTTTGTTCATGGTACTTCAACTTTGATCTCGGCTAATTGCCATTAAATTCACACTGCTTACTGACTTGGCAAGCTAGAGCAAGTTAATGCTGTTCATCATAAGGAGACCAGTTACTTTATTCTGTCCCCTCTAGGCATGTGCTTGTTTGTTTAACAGCAAAATGATTTGGACAGCTTTATATACACTGCTCATAGATTTTCCCTATGAAAACCAATAACAGCAGAATTCTACAACTAAAGGTTTTTAAATGTGGTCGTTACATAAGAAGTAGATATGTTTAAAGATATTTTTTCACCCTGCGTCAAATGATGCTTCTGTCCCACAGTGACGTTTCACAGGAGGTATTTGGAGCCCATCCTTGGGTCAAAGAAGGACTTCTGTCTCTTGATGATTCTTCACTTTTCACAATAAAGACTGCTTTTGCCTGCTCAACCTTTTAAAATACATTTAAATGAAACAAATACAGGCTTTTTTCTAGGGTTGTTTACCCCCCTCAAATGCCAGAGACTGTCTGATCTTGAATGAAGACAGAATCTCCCAAGTCAGTGTCTCTCCTGGGGCATGCCTCATGTCCTCGTCCAGCTGATGTTGTGGTAACTTCTTGCCATTGCATAATTTACCAGTATTATTTATTAACTTAAGGCTTTTTCCCTCCAAAAGGAGGAGGACTGTGTTCACTGGGAAATTGGATAGTGTTGGCTTTAACCCCTGATCCAATATTGCCCTGAAGAAATACCTCTTTGTGAATAAGAGTTGTGGGGTTTTTTTGGTGTGTGTGTTTTTTTTTTTTTTTTTTTCCCCAGAGGATGTAATGTCAATACATTTGAGGAAAGCTGTCATATCTAATGCATTAATAATAAGCTAAGAATAAACAGAAATAATGAAGTAGAGTTTTATAATCTGTATTGTTAAAATGACTTTTAATTTGAAACTGAGGAAAACCTTCAAACGTGTTCAGCAACATTATTACTAAATTCTCCTGGAGGCAGCTTGGGAGATAATAGTAGTAGTTCATCTATTTGCCAGTGTGTTTGAATCTTTCAGAATTTCTTTGACCTTAATTAATGATAAATTTTCTGCATTGTGAGAACTTTTTTGATATAATCATCTGTTTTTAGAAAAAAAGAAAGAGGAAGTACCTTTAAAAAATCAGAACACATTTTTGTTTGTAGAAAAATGTAAAAATGCTGCTACTCTCCCCAAACATTCAAACCGGATTTTCGCATTTGGTCAAATGCTTTGTTTTTTTTTTTTTTTGTGGTTTGGTGTTGTTTTGGGGTTTTTGTTTATTTGTTTTTTAGTGATCATATGTTCCTTGAGTGTTTTTTTGTTTTGTTTTGTCATTTACTGTTCTTACACTTACTGGTACTATCTAGCGATCTTTATTGTCCGCCTTAAGTATACAAAATCAATCTTACAGGAATAGTCTATGAATTTTCATGTGGTTAGACTTTTTAATGAATGTTTATATCACTGCATGGAACAACTGAGCTGTCTACAGCAAAGTTTTATCCATTTTAATAACTAAGACAATTTAATGATATTTAATTTTTCACGTCTAATATGTGTTATGAATAAGAACGTGGAGAAGGAAAAAATGTTGCACCAGTATGATGGGAAAAACAAAGGATAAACCTGAACTTGGTTTGGACAATACTTCTCAAGAAGTACTTATAAAATACAGTATGGTGAACTGCATCTAGACACAGTGTTATCATTACCTGTTACTTGGTTAAATGCTACAGTTCTGTTATCAGTGCAGTTCTGTTGCTGTTGTTTTTCTGGATAGTTATGTGTCTTAAGAATCAGTTTTAAAAGGAATGCTCCATTGTAGCATTGTTGTTCAAACAGTTTCATACCACAACAGATTGCCTGTAAAGTGCGTACGGAGGAAGTGAAAACAGAGCTCAGCCAGGTGCCGGAAACAAAGTAGGCAGCTGTGGGGGTAGAATACTCACCTCACGGGCTTGCTCACTTTCTTCTTACATCCTGCACTAATAAGGAAAAAATGATGCTCATAACAGTCAGGTGGATCTGCTAGAAATCTGGGTATGAGGATATTAATAGTAGCCTCAGTATTAAAGATTTCGAACTACTCTGCAGATGTATCATACATTCAGGCTTGGTTTAGGTCCTTAGGGTCCTTCGTTTAATTTTGGAATGATGTAGTGTAAAAGCTTTTTGTTTGTTTGTTTTGGTTTTGTGACACAGTTTTCTCATAAGACTTGCGTTAAATGTGCAGGAAGCAAGATTTCAATTAGAGACTCCTTCTTGTTTTGGTGAAGTCTGAATTCTTTTTCCAAAAGAATATAATGTGATGAGAGACAGTTAAATACAGTAAAAACTGAAATAAGCTGTCCAAGCTAAAATCTCTAGACCACCCAGGTCTTGGACCACCCAAGGGACCAAAACCAGGCAGTTGCCTGGAAGAGGTGGCCTTTTACTAGAGGTCGAACAAGCTGTATTGCAGATCTTGGAAATACTTGGTAGTGGTTTCTTAATGCAGTTGGCTGACTGCTGGAGGTAGTCCTTATTCAAAGTTCCCACTGGGTAAGTAATGTCCCTGTGAAAATGGTCCTCCTTATTTACTCATTGCCTTAACTTTACCACTTTTTTTCTCTTGTCAGGGCAAAAGTAAAACTAGTAGCTGCTTCTGAGTAAACATTTCAAGTTTTTACAAAGTTTGTGTCATATTGTATGTAAATAAAGTTTTTGTATGGGGGATATTTGATCAATGCCACTTGTAGGATTTGCAATGAGAATCAAATTGGAGCATTCATTTGAATAACTCTGACTTGAAATGCCTAACTACTAGCTGTAGTTCTGATTGTGAGAAACGGTACAATATGAAACCAGCTAATTCTGGTTGCTCTGTTCCCAAGTTTAAATGGCCTTTGGAAATTATTTCAAGTAGCAGTTTTTGTCCTTAAAACCACAGTAAAGTGATATATGTTAACTGTGTAAATATTGTCCGTGATTAAAAATAGACAGTGCTGGGAAATTCCCTTGAATTTAAGTGTTTCCTGTGGCAATCATCATTTCAAGACAGTTTCCCATTTTGTTGTTCGTGGTTTGTTTGTTTTGTTTTTAATTTGTTAGATAAAATCTAAGTCATATAATTTAACAAACACAAACCAGGATTTTTATGAACAAGCTTTTGTAGCAATTGTGTTATTGTCCTGATGATAACTTAAAGATGTTAGGAAAGTTTGCTGAGAGGTTATATGTTCTCTTAGCACCTTCTTCTAGTACATTAACTGTTATTTGGGTTCAGAATCTCCCCGTCATGTCTCAGTAAAATCTTATATTTCTATAACCTTCTTAAGTGAGTAGCTAGAGATAGTGTTTAAAAGTGAACAGTGGCACATTGTGCAAAATTTCTCTAAAGCATATTGCTCTATTTCTTTAGCAATCTTTTCCATAATAGATCTTATTTATCATCTAGTTTTCTGATTTTTTTTTTTTTTTTTCCCTTTCATCCTTTCTTAAAACTAAAATGAAGGTAGCATCTGATTTCTCCCTTTTGGCACATGGAGTAAAGCACCAGCTAATTAATTAGTTTCACTCCTTATTTTAAAAAATACAAATCTGTGGACTTTTATAGTGTTTTATTCAGTCTAAAATGAATACAAGTGTTCTTATGGCCCTGTTGGAAGATACAAAGGATTCCTATTTCTTTGCAAAATAAGAAGAGTCTGAATGAAGAGGATTTCAGTGGAAGCCCTGTAGGTACCTGAGATCCTTGCAGAGCAGCAAGATCTAGGCATGGCAGGTGGCATGGACGTGGAGGGAGTGCTCATAGGGTCCAGTGTAAACACATTGATGGTGTGCCTGTGTACTGTTGTGGATATATGCATAGGTGTATATGCTGATTTTGATCTATGCATTAATGATAGTTTAATTATCAAATTACTCATGTAATTTGTATCAGATACTGAAAAGGCAGAGTTCAGAATAACAGACCCAGCCTGGGTTTTTTAATTATTGTTTTATGTATGTGGACTTAAGACTATCAACTTGAGTCATCCACATCATCAAATGAATTGCAGGTACCAATGTGATAATAATTTTAAGTCGAAAGAGTTCATAAGACATCCAGTCTACATGTAATAAATCCTTTCCGTTTTACCACCCTGTAACAAACAGTAAAAAAATAAAAATCCTGAGATAAACTAGTAGAAAGTATACTAATTAAGTTTAATTTCTTTTAATAAAAAATTATATGATGAAATAATGCCTGTAATGAAGAAAGCAGTCAGCATTATTTGTAGGTATAAAGATAAGTTGTGTATTTTAGTACCAACCTAATTTTCCTCCAGGTCCATAATGCTAATAATTCATTGCAAATCTGTATAAACAGACTCCCAATGAACAGTTTTACTCAGGGGAATGTTCTCGGCAGGGTTTTGTTAACCTGACATTCTGTGGTTTCGCCTCATAAAACTAGCAAAGGGCTCTCTGCATGGAATGTTAATGGGGTGAAGTAATGAATGCAGGATGGGATGCAAGATTTCAGCATGCATAAAGTCCTTACTTGGGGGTTTTGGATGAGATCCTTGCAGACAGTAGCTATGAGATAAAAGCGTGTTTTTTTTTTTTTTTTAAGCTAACAGTTGGATCTCTTTGCTGGAAAACAGGCTTTGAAGTTCAATGGTGGTATGAACGTAAGAAGGTGATTAAAAACTGAGTTACATACATTTCTTCTAATTTGGTCTTGCTGAAAGGAGCATAGTTGAGGGTCATCCCTTTGGTTTTAACACAATTTAAAAAAATGTTCCTATTTCAAATCATTCTTATGAACTATGTTCTTTTTAGTTATGCGGTAATATACTATAATGAGATTTTGTTTAAGAGGTACTTACTAGGTAATTTTAGAAGTAGGTAGCCTTAGCTGTCTGATATTAGGGGCAGGAGGCAGACAACTCAAATTTGCCTATTTACTGGCATTTCTGTTTATCTACCTATTTGCATCTAAGATAAATGAAAGAGTGGGGTGAGAGTCAGTTTAGATCATTACTTTCATTAAGTTTTGAGAAAACAAGTTTGTAGCACTGGAAGAATACAGGTGTTGGGTTTTGGGGGTGTAGGGAATGAAGAGGAGGGGAAGTTTAGAGAGACAGGATAACCTTTATAGTATTAGCATTGCTGTCTAATACCAGTTCTAGATAAATTAAGGAATATGCTTATGGAATTTCAGATGCATATGCAGTGTAACTAATGCCTGTAAAAATTGTCATGACAAAAAGTGGAGTGTGAGAGCCTTACTTCTATCAGCCAAATGTTGTTTAAATAGTAGCACAATAAATACCATGTTGTAATATTGAGGTAATATATGCAGGCTTGTGTAATTTACCTGTTTTAAATAACAGAGTGTCTTATTTTATAAAGATTATTTAAAAAGCAGTTAAGATATTTTATGATCTATGAACATAGGTAAGGTAACAGATTTTTGAAGCTTTTCAGAACCTAACAAGACTGAACAATGATTGTTCTAGAACAATTTAAACTCATGTAATTTAATTAAGATAATGATTACAACAATTTATGAAGGGCGATTGATGTATTCTCTGTTATGGGAAATATTAAAACCAAGTGTGGGCTTTTTCAGAAGATATGTTCAAATTCAGCTGCACATTTGAAGGCTATTTCAGGGAAGTTTTGCCACCTGCTTTTCAGTACACTTAGTTAGTTAAGGGGATGTTTCTTGATTTAACCACTGCCTTTCACTTAGTACATGGTATTGATGGGATTTCTATTATTATCAAAGACTATCTGGTAAGTTAGCAAGTACAGAGCCATTACTACTCTTACTTGGAGCTTTTTTTCCTAAATTCTTAAGCTGTAGAATTCTGCAGTACTTGCTCTTCCTCTTGAATTTTAGAAATAATGTCACCCAGCTGCATGTATCCCCTTTGCACAGTGCTTTTCTCAGTGCTTAATGAAGATAGGAGGTTTGGATGAGAGCAAGCTGGCTGAAAGGCAGATAAGATGAGTTGATAGCAGTAGCTTGAGAGAAGCAGCTGGAGGAACCCATGGGGGTCATGTTATGCTTTGAAGGAATGTAACCAGTATTAATTCTCAAAGCACAAAACGTGACTGACTAGGTGCTCGTTAAGCCAAACTGGGTTAGGTTTCGTTTTCTCCTCCACCCAAAAAAAGTACATGGGCTTAATGGGGCAACTTTTACTGAGAGTGGTACAGCAGAGAATTAGTCTCAGAAACTAAAGACTGTGTAATGGCAACTCCAAGTATTGTACAATCAGGTCTTAGAATCTTAAGATAACAATTTACTAGATAGAGTGTTCTGTTTTTTCCGATCTCTTAGTTTATTTCCTTTCTTTTATATATGTAAGTCTGTCTTAAATATAAACAAACTATTAATCACTATAAAGGTAGGAATAAGTCTTTAATCAAGTCTTCACTTCATTATTATAAAATATGGGACACTGAACTTTTTTTAGCTTTGTGTATAATGGTGCATCAAGTTTCTGTTGAGGGTCTTAATTTTCAAGGTCTGCTGCTTAATTAGAATATTTTTATTACTAAGGACAATTTATATGTACCATTTCCTTTTGATGTAGCTTTTAAAGTTAAATGTTAGCTAGTTACTCTTAAATGACAGTTAAGAATGGAGAAAGAAAGCTTTGATAATGTATTTTGTCTTACCTTTTTGAAGAATTACTCCATGTGCTGCTTCAGGAAAGCAAAGAATGATGATTGCAGATAAAAACTTTAGAGCTTGTGTTCCACATTTCTTTAGAAAAGGTATATGTATTGCCTTGGTGATGACAAAACATAGGAACAATATAAACTGCATACCTTAAATCTTTTATCAAAGGATCAGTGATATTTCAGTTTATAAACTTATTTCTAAACAGAATCTTAGTTAGAAAGTAAGACAACACATGAGTAAGGCACAAGTTGACAAGTATTTACTCCCTCTGCACTGGAATGGAAGAAGCAGCATTAGTTTTGGCTGATAAGACATACAAACCTTCAGCTAATACGGCTTCTTAATGTCTGTCCAGGATTGATGATTGTGTAATCTGGTTTAAAACTAGCTTATAGAGCTTGTTGTGAGAGTAGAGGTCTGGAAACAGAAGTCAGCCAAAAGTGGATTAATACGTAATCTCTAGCCACATTTCATTCACTTGAAAGTGTGGTATTTACTAATAAACCCACTTTGTTGGCAAATATTCAAAGATTTGAGAAAAAGTTGCCCTCACATGGAATTTAATAGATGATTTGAGTAGTGTTGCATCATTTGTGAAAAAGCATCATAC
The DNA here is from genome assembly GCF_000691845.1 of Merops nubicus. Taxonomy (NCBI): domain Eukaryota; kingdom Metazoa; phylum Chordata; class Aves; order Coraciiformes; family Meropidae; genus Merops; species Merops nubicus. Next base: position 25,917 of record NW_008600714.1, read on the forward strand.
AGATGTGTTACATTTGGGGAAAAAAAGACTTCACACGCAGTTAGATTCTTAAGCAGTGTTACAGTTCCTCCACTTCATCTTACAAATTCAGGGTTCTTGATTTCACAGTCCCTGTTGGCATTAGTGTCTGTGTTTGGCCCTCACCAAGGTCGCAGGGAGCTTTTAGAAGTCTTAGAGCTCTTGCACTCTCCATGAGCACTAGCACTTGTAGAAGACCCAGAAGGTCTCTACATATGCACTCTCAAGGCTCGGGAATGAATTATTTCCCAAGAAACTAAAGATGGTTCTTCAGCTGTTCATAGCAAGAGCCGTTCTTTAATCCTTTTTAACTTTTCAGTGGGGGTGTTTTATGCCAATACTATTAAAACTTGTATTTCTTTGCTGAAAAGGTCATGAACCCAATAAGATTTGAGGCCAGAAGAGAATATAGCAAGTCTCCTAATGATAGTAGGAGTTGGAAAGCTAGCCCAACAAAAGCCAGATTAGGCTGCATGTAATGCAAGGAACCTCATAAAAGGAATGTTTCCAGTATTTTTCCTTTACCTCTTTCTACTGTGCTCTCCTCTTTTGCTCCTTTAAGCTCAGTAATCGCCATATTTTTACCTCATGAGTATCACATACCTGTGAAAAAGAAAATAAGCACAATAGAAGGTCTTAAAAAGAGAATTTGGGGGCTAGTAAGAAACTTCCAGAAACTGGAAACTATATTGCTTTTCAGATGTGAGAAACAAATATTCAAAATCAATCATCTGAATCCTCAGGCTTGGGGAGTTAGAATAAAGTTGACATATTTTATGTTGTGACTGGCATATAAAAACTGTTTAATATATTTAGGTTATTTACACAGGACTGCTCTAATGCTTTGTTTAAGAGACCATGATTTTCTGGAAGGCATTTGATGCCTAATCACATGAACTATGACTGTGGTATCATAGGAGTAAAATTATTACTCTACCATAAATATTTAGTCTTAAAACATGGATTTAAAAAATTGCTCAGCTGCTTTTTTTATCCTTTTAGCCCCGAAGTAGAGATTTCATAAAATTTATTGTTTCCTTTGGTGTATGGTGGTGTGATGGTGTTTGGTTGTGGTGTTTTTTGTTTTTGTTTTCTTCTCTCCTGTTAATGCACTGCCAAAGGAGAATATGTAAGAAGCCGAATTATAACAATTTTTTTTTTTTTCAGATTGTCAAAATTCAGGGACACTTCTCATATACTTCAAATCTGAAAGAAAATTCCTGTTAAATCTTAGACCTAATGTACCATTTTGAAGGTTCTTCTTTTCCTGTATTTATTGGAAAGAGTTTAAATGTCTTTTAAGATAGAAAGTACTTTTCTACCACTATCCCATAATTCAGGTGTTAAGTAGACATGGACTCTGTGAAGCCTTTGTATTTTTAATAGTAAGTAGCTGATGCTGAAAAGATCAACTAGCTGCTAGCTGGTTCGTTTTTTCTGGCTTCTTGGTTTGATAACCCAAATCAGTAATAATTCTACTTCATTAAAATGTCAAAGACCTAGATCTGTCTTCACCTGATAAAGAACAGGCATTAGGGCTTTAGAGCTGTCACTATCATCTCATTGGATTATGCAGCTAATTTATAGATTTGTCTGTGGCACAGCTCTTTGACAGCACTGTCCTTTGTTAACACCTTTCTTATCAAGCTTTGCTTTCTCTTTTGCCTATTTGATTCCTCTTCTGTGAGTTCTACTAAGGAGAAAGTAATAGATGTTCTGCTGCAGGGTTGGGGAGTGTAATCAGTAGCTGCAGCGATAGCATTAGCAGGCCTAGGGCAGTGCTTTAATTTAGTGGCATAAGAGTGAGTTAGGTTTTATTGGCATAGAGGGAGAAGTTTCCCATACTTTACCAAAAATAGAAAGTGATCGCACACTCGTAAGCACAAGACTAGGCATTATTGTCTTGAGAAGTCTCAAGACTATTTTAGTTGGTTAATTTGTGCAGTTGTTTGTGTAGACTGCTTATGCTCTTAAGGGACTGTAATAGAGAGAATCTTAAGCAGATATTCAAAAGACAAGAGTGAAAAGGAGAGAATGACCTAAAAATAAGGTAAATTCTCTAGTAATGATCTTACTGTCATGAGTATATTACATAATTGAAATGCTCAATGCAGGGAAGGGGAAGAAAAAAATATGTATTTATCTGGTTGTGAATACACTCGTGAAATTACTGTGCATACTAGAACTGCAGACTGCAGAGCAGGCTCCTTCCAATGTTGGGGTTTTTTGTTTTGGTGTTTTTTTTGTTTTTTTTTTTTTTTTTTTTTTTTTTTTTTTTTTTTTTGGTTTTTTTTTGCAATACTGGGAAATTACAATACTAGCATAATCATTTATATATGTTTCTGTTTATTAAATTTATAAGAGAAGATACAAAACCTGATTATGTGAATGCCACAGGCTATTTTTCCTGACCACAACTTTTATTAGAAAAGAATGAGGATGCTGAACACAACTTCTTTCCTGGAAAACTGCTTTGATTTTCATGACTGGAAGTATAAGCCAGTGCTTGACTTAAGTAGCAATGAAAACAGATTCTTAGTATTACTGGAAAACACTATTACAACCTGCAAGGTGATTTCACGCTTGGAATCTATTATTTTGCTGAATTATTAATAGATCTTTGGCTATATTTTATTGTTCTGAAAGTTCATTTATTGTCATGATAGAATACTCAACAATTATTAACACTCTATGTGTGTAAACCCCTACACATTTTTCAGGAAACAAATGTTTCATGAGCTTGCAACTAGTGAATATTTTTTTAATGGTAATATTATATAAAGTTGCATTTTGTAGTATGGAAAACATATAAGGCTAAACAAGTTCTGTTTCATCTGTTGCTGACAAGATGCTCAAATGGCAAAAAAGTCCTTTTTCCTTGAAGTGGCAAAGATTGGCCAATCTCCCAAATGTCTTTTCATTAATTTCTTTTTTCTTCTTATGTTGTTGTTGTTGTGCCCAACTCCATTGAAATTCTGACTCACAAGCTCTTCTGTTGTAAGCCTGTCAGCACAGAAGAGATGGAGAAGGGTTGTCAGCTCACTCAGCCTTGATGCTGGTGAAGAGAGGTCAGCAAAGACAGGAAGAATGTTCTTGAGTTTGCTGTGATAACGTTTTATGTAACTACTGGCACATCCAACGTAAAGCCCAGCACTAGTGCTGAGTACTAGTGGACCTGGTCCATGTAACCGTAGTATATGTTCCAAACATCATATGATGAATAAAACTGGGGTTTAATACTAAATCTGATATCTGTGAAAGAAACTAAGTGCTGATGGCAAGAAACAAGTGTCTCTGTTTGGAAGAACAGAAGATGTAGAGACTGTCTATATAGTGTGTATGTTCCTATTTATAGGGTGGAAGAGCTTCTTGTCCATATATGGCACCTGAAGAGGCTGGAACAGTGTCTTAAAGCTGCTTTGAGACTTTAAGATGATAGCCACTCTGACTGGAGAGGAAGGGGGGGTGGAAAAAAAGAGGGATCTAAGGTACTCAGAAAGAAAATCAACCCTAAGTACATGGCACATGATTATGTCATGAAAGTAATGGATTTCATCATTCTATCATCCTGTAACAGCTATGCACTACAGGTAAAAAGTAATGCAATCTTCACTGGTAGTTTGATGCAAGGGAAAGGTTTTAATCTCTTTTGGCATGTATGTAATTGTTTAACTATGTAATAAAACCCAGGTGGATTCTAGACTGATTTAAAGGGGGATGGAGAGGAAGTATGTAAGAGGAAAAAGTTTGACCAAGTACATATACACATACGTATGGAGGTATATAAATGTATGTGTGTTATATGTGTATGTTTAACAAATGCTCTTTTCTCTCTATCCTTAACTTTTTATGGGACATTTCAAGACAGTAGGCTGGTCAGTTTGTATCTAATGCCATAGTCTTGTTGAGCTTAGCTGATGTAATTAGTTGTTAGTGAAAGGGTGATGCTCTCATTACACTTTAAAAGTTGCAGGTGCTGTGGTTAAGAGCACACAGGTTGGTTATATCCCACTGACAGTGCTAGAGCAGTCCTAGGTTAGCTTAAATGCACATCTAAATGGATTGGATAAGTAACAAAATGAAAGGTACCAAACGGTTTGATCCTGTCCCTTTGAAAGAATGGGAACCCTCCATATCTTTTGAAATTAATAGGAATCTCTGACAAGGATCAGAGGCAAAAAATCACTCCACATTCCACTCAGCTTGGGCAGTAAATTTTATAATAGCCTGACTTAGAACCTCTGGAGTTCAGGATTGATTTATTTATTGCAGTGTGCTTACAATTGCTTTTGAACTCAGAATATGCTATCTTTTAGGTAACAGCAAGCATTTCAACCTAGTAGGTAAAACTAGGCAGTGTGTTTTTGTTCCTCATGGTAAGGGAGCTAGAAAAGCACATATGCCATAGTATTTTTTTTCCTGTTATTTCCCACCCCTCCATTTTTTTTTTCTTTTTTTCTTGTTAGGCAACAGTTACTAACGGAAACCTGGAACGTGTTGCCACGTTGCTGTCTTACTTAAGGAAAGCACAACATCTTGGATTTAGGTGGACAAGTTAGTGCACCTGAGTTTTTACCAGGAATATCATATGCACACAAGGATTAATATATAGTGAGGTTTCTTTCTTTCAATATAAACTTGTGCACGAGGGATGTTTCATGTTTGCTTTTCAAAACCAAAACCTTTCAGCATGTCTTTTCATAAGCAAAATTAGAATTGCTAGTACCAAATCCAAAATGTTTATTTGAGAAGTCCTGATTAAATAGGACAAACAAATGTCTGGGGAAAGAATTTTATCTGATACAGTAGCTCTGCTAGTCCACATCTCTGTGGGTATTCTGGTCAGAAGTGCAATTAAGACAATTGTTAGCATTCTCTCTCTTTGTACAGGTTCTTAGCATTAACAACCAAGATCCTTCTCAAATGGCCAGAAAAAAATCCATCTGCCTTAAGAGGAAACTCCCTGTTAGTTCCAAATTATGAAGAAAGCTGATATCTTTGCAGTCATAAAGTCAACTTCATGTGTAATGCACCCCACAATTCCCCCAGCTGTCGGCTGGCATGATAGCTATCAACATAATCACCAGACATGCTCTGCGGCTCTGACCCTTTTCTGCCCTCTATAGAGCAAAGTGTCTGTTCCGTGAGCTAATGATCAGACACAGATAATGAGGCTTTCCTTTCCTTGCCCTGGAAATGTACTTCAAGGTTGTCATGCTCTTCTAAAGGTGCTGTTTAGTCCTTATGCGGTCCCCGCTTGCCTCAAAAGTAACAGAGCTCATTGCTGCTGCTTTGAAAATGGCAAGTCAAGCTTTGGGCTTGACCACTTACTTCAGAAGAGACATCAGGCTATTGCCTATTCAAAATTATTAGGCAGTTCCCCTGTATTTACATTTATGTTCAAAGTTTTATCCTGTCCTCTTGTTTTTATTCCTTCTAACTCTCAAAACGGTTATGCATCACAATCGTTGGATAACACTGCCAGTCATAGTTATTTGTGTAGTATAGTAAAAAACTGGGAAGTTTTCTTCTCATTTTCCTTTCATTTTTTTCAGCAGTCACAGATATTCTGATAACTCCTTAGTAAAACATACAAATACCCAACAAAAAAACCACAACAAATATAACCAATCATCATCAAATACAAATTAATTGAATTACATCTAAAAATTTGTGGTACTGCTTGTCATTTTGCATACCTCATAAGAATTTTTCAAGACTAGGTTTTAAACTTTGACTTTTGCACTCTCATATAGACAACTAAGTTACTTTTGGTTTTTTTTTCATAAGCTCTAGGAGCTCAGCAAGTGCATCTTGTTGATATCAAAACATTTTGTGAAATTTTTCCAGATTTGTATCAACTACTATGTTGCTTTGTAGATTGTGTTTGTGTATTTCTCACTGTAGTGGGACGTCAATGGTATCTGGGAGTTTGAGTCCTGAGGTGAAATGAGTATTTACAAATAACTGATTTCGTTCAAAGGATCATTCCTGGATTCTTTGGGGGTGGGGTGGGTTTGTGGTTTTGTTTTTGATTTGATTTTGCGTGTGGGTTTTTTTGTTGTTCGTTTGTTTTTTACAATTTGTAAACTTATTTCCAATTACTTTCCTATTGCCCTCTGCTCTATGATTTTGTGGGAATAAGCAGAAGAAAAATCTTTGAATAATTAAATGACTGGTTGGGAGACGTTTATGAATAGCAACTGCATGAGCTGCAGGAGAGGATGGAGGAGATTGCAAGGTGAAGAGACAAGATGTTTGGCCTTGGGAAATGCAGAGGGAGGGAGAAACAGGTTTACCTTCATTGAAGGATAATGGGGATGGTTGTTTTCATCCCGAAATGTATATGCACAGGTGGAGGCAAGGAGGTTTCCACTCAGTTTTTTTTTTTTTCAAAATTAGATGCAAATACCATTGCCTTTGCACTTTAAATGATGTAGATTTTAGGATATTATGATTTTTAAGACAATCATATGATTTTTATTGAGTAGACTCAAGATCTTTTTAGCATATATGTTGATGGTTTAAAGCCAATTGTATCATTTTAGAAGATAATCTTGCTATATAATTTCCATCTCCATGTAGCACAGCTATAATAGTTTAGAGTTGTGCTTACGTGTTTAACTCCTATTTTGAATTATTTCTTCCCACATAAGATACTGAGTAGTTGTCATGGAATCATTAATACAAAAGACACTTTGAATTTGGTTTTTTTTTTTTTGGTTGGTTTATGACATCAGTGTGTGTTGTAACTCCTGTTAAACTAATGGGTTTTCAGTCAGAAGGCTGTTGGGGGACTGTAATGGTAAGTTTTAGTGAAGGGTGAAGAGTAATGCTGACTTGTATGTTTGGCATAATTTCTTGGGTTTGAATTTTATTGGGGGATTTTCTGTGAAACATTGCAAACATTTATGCATCCATAGCTCATATTCCTTGTCTCTTTTAATAAATTGTACAGCTGGTTGCTGTGTACCTTCAGCCTTTCACCTAACGATAAATGACTTCTTCCCTGTAGCTTACCAGTACATTCAGGAAGCCATGGAATGATTAGTGCTGATTTAACCACCTAGTTGTGTGTAAAGGTGGTGGAAGAATTAGCTTTTTTCAGGTGGTGTTTTTTGCAGCTAGTTTGGGAAAATGTCCCTAAGGGGTACAGCATGAAGTTTGAAAGAACATAAGTTTTTGAGTCTGACAGGGCTGTTGATTCAGGCCAGCTTGAATTCAAGGAAGAAGCTGCTGCTCTGAATGTGCAGTCAGAGGTTGTCCTACCAAGATTCCAGCTGCTCCAGGGAGGGGGAAGGCAGCTGACCTGATAGAATAATTTACATTGCGATAAAATTCTCCTAATCCAGGAAGTGTTACTCTGGTGACAATCTGTAATAGCTGTTTGAGCACCTTGTTTCTTCAGGCACTATTGACAAATGAGTTCCTCCCCATTTGCTGCCTGTCTTAGGACAGTGCTACCTTGTAGATATTGCTTTAGCTTTAGTAAGTACAATGCAAAAATAATGATAGATTATTCATATGAATGAATAAATACGTGGAGAAATAGATCTAGGCTCTGGATGATGAAGCGAGCGATTACTCTGTTGTAGCCCTTTAAACGGTGTTCTGAGGAGCAGTAGTCTTCAAAAGTTTATTTTTGGGGGTTTTTTTTAGTATTGTATTGAGAACGTTATATTTAAGAAACTGTGAACAAATTAATTAAGGTGACGGCTTTAGGGTGTTTTATTTTCTTTAACATTACTGCCCCCATATGGATATAGTCAGAATGTACAGTGGATGTAGGGAAGGCATTTTGTATATAAAGCAGTTTTAAAAATATTCTTTGTCAACTCTAAGGTCTTAGATTTCAACTTTCTTTTATTTGTTTGGTATTTAAATGAAACAAGGTATGGCGAGGTAGCTACTGATGCTCTCAAACAGATTACTTGAAAAGAAAGGCACTTTTGAACTAATTATAACTGGTAATTTTGCAAATGCACCTGTAGCACACAAATTTTCTAGAAAATCATCTTACTGCTAAATAGAAAGTCACCGATTAAACTTTCCTTGTAAATTAATTTTATGTAAGTGTAGCTGCAAAGTTTTAAAATCCACTTCAAGACTTTTAAAATAAAATTTGACAGACCATCTCTACCAACTTCAGAGCGAAGTCATAGCTGGTACACTAAGTGAGTTCAAGGTGACTTTTACTGAAGCTAAGCATGGCAATAAGCTTAGAAGAAGTAAGTCCTATCAATTAGATGATGCAACTACCACTTAAGCTAATTTTATTGCCAGAATTAACGAGTTTGTGTGAATAAGTTAAAAAAAAAAAAAAAAAAAGAAACATCTCTTTTGGAGAACCTTTATGTGTTTCACTATACAGTATTAAAATTTTAGTCCTGAACTGGTTGGATTGAAAGATTATTTTTAACTGGCCCTATGCAGGGAAATAAAAAAAATTAAGAATTAATGAAGTTTTATTATTGCCACAGCAGCATTTTTGTAATGGCCATATCCAGTACACTAGGGGAACAGTTAAAACTCTTTTTTAAAATCAGTTGAAGTGTTACAGGCCAAGTTGAGTGTTCTTTATTTATTCCAAGTAGCTCATTCAGTAAATTCTTTGGATGTCCCACAGGGCTCTGTGTGGAAAGGATGTTTACAAGGAGAAAGTCAGTGTTATGCTTACATTCTATGTCTGCTTAACTCCAGTTTCTTTTAAACATGTTAATGTATGTTACCATTTGCAACATTAAATTTGTTCTGCACAGGGTAATGACAATTTTTAATCTTATTAAATGTAGTTAATAATGCGTTTTTTTTTTTTCTGAAAGCAGCCTTTATGGCTTCTTCCACATTTTGAGACCATTAAAATGGTACCAAACAGCAATTTTTTTTTACTGCATACAGCAAAATTTTTTCTGCCTGTTTGATATCTAGGAAATCTTTCATTCTGTTCAGCTTTATGGAGTCAACAACTTTATGTTCATCCTGTGTGAAATTTGATATAACTCATTTTTGAAACTAAAAGGCATTATCTTGCCTCAGAAGTGCAAATCCATTTTGGAAAATAGATGACAGTGTTTGTTCATTGTCTGTAGGAGAAGGAATTGGGGAATATGTAGGTATTTAAAGGAACTTTTATATCTACTGTAAACCTTTGTAAATACTATGTTATCTTTACAGTAACTCATTTACTTTTCAGATTTGTCTTAAGATTGAGGCTTTCATTTGGAATACCAAACTAACAGTGTATAACACAAAGACAAAATAAAAAATAAAAAAAAAAACAAAACAAAACAACAACAAAAAAAAAACCAAACAAAAAAACCAAACACTTTTATATGTCCCCTTATCGTAAGGATAGCAAGTTCTGCATGATAGTCTGCTAGCAACAAAATTGTTTGTTCCTTATTGTAAATTTTAATAATTTGCCTTCCAAACAAACAGTGCTGCAAAGTGGCACAGATCAGCAAATCACATGCCTGGCACTGTGTGCTGCTTTTCACTGTGATGAACAGAAACATTTTTTGAATGGAAACGTTTTTTGAACTATGGACAATGAAACAGTAGCTTGGTGACATATTAATATTAATAATTAATATTTCATAATTAATACATAATATGGGTTAACGAGGGTTATAGTGTTTTAGGAAAGATAATAGGTAAAAAGAATGTTTACTTCTGAAGCCACTGTGTAGCCAGATAAGAAGTGAAGTCATGCTCGGTGGTAACGAGCCTGCTGCTCTCCTGTGCCATTTTAAGGCAGACGCGAAAGGCAATTGCACAGGAGATAGATAGCAGTAAAATGACTACGGAGAAAAATTAGCTGACATAGTATGGAGTGGAAGAACAGCTGAACAGCTGTTGAAGTGGAGCTGAGTGACACACTCCTTGTCTTGTGCCTTGTTTCCCTTAAGAGAAAAAACTTGAGATCCACATGGTCTGAGTTAAGTGATTCTTCTGCAGCACCATTCCAGTGAATCTCTGTGAAGGAAGAATCCAAAATACTTAGAGGTTTCTTGCCCTACTACCATAACTTTCATAAAAAAATAGAAAGTTTTGCTCACCTGCCCTGTTTCTGAATTTAGATTCCTTTCAGTTTACGTTCCAGTTAAATCTATTCAACTGAAGAATATGTTGGAAAGGCTGTTTTCACATTTGGCTTACAACATCAAAATATATGCAAGGCAGCAAATCTGCATTCTTGATTATTTTCATTTAAGTTTTAAATAGAAGTAATGGACACCTAGTAGGAATTTTATAGATGATAAGTATTTTCTATATGAGATCAGTATATAATGATTGGCATAAAATTTCAGTAACCAAAATCAAAGATTACCAAATCAGATGACAGGAAATTATGTACCATGCTGTAAAAGTATATGGTACATTCTAAAAAATAAACTGTATTACAGGTTCAGAAAGCTCAACATAGTTAAGAAACAAAACCAACAGGGTAGATGTAGGACAATGTGCCTGTACAAGTGTAGAGTATGCTGATGGGTTGAAAATGAGAACATTAATGCACTTGAGGAACTACATTGAAGAAATAAGGAAAGATGCTGATGAGAATAAATATATTTGGTGTGTTGGGCATAACATGAGAATTGGAAAAGAAGATGGGGAAGATGGAAAGAAGCTGTTGGATAACAGAATGGGTAAGAGGAAGATTTAAAACTCAGCAAGTGTAACTGTAGTTGGAGATAAGATATAAAATGTGTATAATGATGTCAGTGTATTAAGAGCCTAAATTAATTATGCCTTAAAAATATATTTTTAGGCTTTTCTTCTGGGAATTCAGCCTGCCATACAGGTCTGCCATACAGATCTTGTCATACAGTTAAATACTTTGGGGTGGCTTATGAAAACTCGATTTCCACTGAGACCAACAAAATTGACATAATTACACATGGTACCAATTTCCATTGTTGCCCCAAACTTATCAAAGGACTGAAAGGTAATGCTAGTCTCCTGCACTTCGTTCATTGAAATCATATTATCCTTCATGTTATTTTGGGAATCTCTTATGCAGAGATTAAAAACTAAAAATAAGAAAAAATAAATCAACCAAGCACACAAGCAAACCAGCACCTCCTTTGTTTCCCCATCCTCTAAAACTCCTCTGCTTACTACTGTCACCTTCAATGTTCACAAAGGACTGACACCTTGAAACTAATACGTTGGACATAATGCATATTGCTGCCTTTTTTTCGCCAAATGCAGATCTAATTTTTATTCATTCCAACAAAGTAAATTTTGTAGCAGAAATTTCACGGAACAGTACACATATTTGCAGATTGGATGTACTCCTTTGTAATTCCCCAGTGGAGGTGACAGAATCCTCCTGTAGGAGTGACTGGTCCATTTCTCTGTCCATTTAACACAGCTAGATATGACTGGGATCACCAGAGGGCACTGCTGGGTCTCTTTAGGGGGCCATACTATGCTTGGGAGGTAGTCGATGGCTATAGAGAAAGATGGATTTTTTTCATAACTTGTTCTCTGATAATACTTTTTTTTCCTTCTAGATTCAATAAACAATCTGGAAAGAAAACAATAGAAGACAGATTTCCTGTGGGGGGTTGGGTGGTTTCTTTTACCCCTGTCCCTTCCTTCTTACCAGGGAAACCTGATTCATTTATTCCTTCCTCAGGCACCTAAGATATGGTTCCTGAGCTGACATTTAGAATCCACAGTTTCCTGGTAATCAATAAAAACATGCATTTCTGGGTGTCAACTCAGTGCTTCCATTGGACAAGGGGAAAATTGTGTGGCCTGTGAATAAATAATATCTCAGTAATGGGGAATTATAGCTTCTCACAATATTTTACCTCTAATTTATTATTTTATGCTACATGCTCACTTTGTAATGGAAGAACAATGAGGAAATTTTTTTTCAAAAAGATAATGTGCTTAGATCTTCAGCTTAGAGAATGTTTAAAAGTTATTCAGAACTATAGGTTGCTTCCAAATGTGACATTAGTGGCAGGAAAATAAAGTTTCATGTAATGATGTTTACATTACATTTGAGCATTATTATATGACTTATGCTCTACTGAAGCTTGAGTACCATGAAGTTTATGGCTAGAAAAAATTACTTTTTCTCATTCTCAGTGAGATATCTGATGTTAAAGAATCCTTGCACCTGCTGTGAAAGTTACTTCTGTAGCTTTGCTTTAGTCAGCTACTGTGAGCTAAATGCTGATTTTGGTGTTACCTGCCATAGACACTTTGCAAGCAGTGGATCTGTTGCCTGTTTGTTAGGACAATATTACTGCCTGTAACTGAGAGTGAAAGAATGTGCAGAATTGGTATCTGCCAGCCAGCATGCCCTGACAGGGCTGGGGGCTTCTGAGTTGGGAGCACAGCTGGACCACCTGTGAGGATGGGCCAGTTCTACTGGAAGGTGCTGGGAGCTGTGCTCATTTATTCTTCAAGTGGCATCACAGAAAGTTTCTCATCCTGAAGGTGGTGGTCTCTCATGACAGGAGTCTTTGCTAGGGCTGGAGGAGTCAGTCTGTGTATCCTGTGAGAGTGGGAATAAACACGGGGTATAATTTTTGAGGAGTGCTTTAAATAGAATGTTATCTCTTCAGTTATTTTAAAAAAATGTTAAAATTATACATGTCAATATTTCTGGATATTACACTAATAGTGGTATATCTTATCTTAAAATTCCATTTGTAAAATCTATTAGAGGAATTAATGCTATGTGGTTTTCTGATACCAGGAAGAAACTGTTAATAATTGTTCTTCTATAGAGTCATACAAGACTGAATTAATTTGTGAATTTTTATCAGTAAATGGTTATGAAATTGTAGATATTGTGTGGATTACCCCAATAGTGTTCTATTTATAATAATAAAGTTTTAAAGTATAAAATGTGCCACACATCAAATACGTTATGTTCAAATCCTCATCTGTAGAATACTATCTATTTTCAGTGTCTGTGTTTGCTTCACTAGACAGCTGAGGGTATGAGATAGGGACACAACCACAATAATTCAGATTAGATCCACAGATGATATATTCATTAATTTGTTTTATTCCGCTTAAGTGGAAAAGTCATGTCAAATAAAGAAGTCTGCAGTAGGTTCTTTGGTGTTAAAAATGCTCATTTTTCTAGTCTAAGAACCCTTTTTTTTCCCCCATGATTTTTAAGTACAGTTAGTATTTATTATGTTGTTGTCTGACACAAAATAGATGTGTAAGACAGATTGTTTTTAACTGGTGTATTACCTTTCTACCATATTTCTGTGGCAGGAAACTTAAAACTTTCATACATTGTCATGTGTTATATTTAAAGAATATCTGATCTGATTGTAGCCTATGAATATGCAACCTAGGATAGGTATGTAAAAATCAATGTTTCAATAAGGTTAATCTTGCCATCCACATTTACCTTAAATTTTGAACTCCAGCATCTTTTGACGCTGGATATATTTGTTTATTGTATTTCTCACAACTGAGTTTCATTTACATTTAAATACTACTTTTATGTTTTCTTTCACTTTTACTATGCTAGTGTGATTGGATCACAAGTATTGTAGTATTTCTTTTTAATCATTATTATAATTATTTCAAATATAGAACATTTTTCTTAGTGACTGGAAGTTTTAATAATTCAATTTTTCCCTGTCTTAATCAAAAACATCTATTAAACATCCATTGAAGTTTATTATCCTGCCTTTGTGTAGTTGAGCATATTGACAAACAAGAACAACTAAGGAATCTTATATTCAGAAATACAAATCCTTTAGGCTGTTAAATGATATTTCTTGTAAGTTTGTCAACATATTCCAAATAGTTAAAACAGAAAGTCATAATGGATCTTGTGGTAAAGATTTGCTACTGTGCAGGAAGATGTTCTGAGTTGTGTTGTCATGTGAAAGGGATTAATGTAGAATTCAGTGTATAATCATCTGAGTTACAAAGAATGTGTAAGGGCACTAGGGACAATTGCATTTAGTGACATAACTTGGGGTGCTGTCAGGTCTTCTGAGATTTGACAGATGCAGACACTAATGTAAATGTGCTCTCGTAAACAGCAGGCAGTACGAGCAGCACAATAAGGTGCTTTCTTATTCAGTGTACCTTGCTATTTTTACAGCAGTCCATGCAGGAGTTTTTTGGCTGAGGGTACAAGAGTTCAGAGCAGACACTATTAAATAATGTTCTTTGAGTATGTCCATAGCTATAGCAGACTGCTGTTGTGAGCCTCCCTGTTTCTTTCTTCTAGAAACACAGTCAGATTGATCTGAATATAATTTATTTTCCTTAGATTAAGGAGGTACTCAAGTTAGTTACTGTGCAAAAGCAACTTGGATATTCCTAGTGATCAACAACATAAAATTATTTTTCTGGCAGATTCTTTGAATTTTAAGTAAAGACAAAGATTATTTTCTTTACAAATATCTTTAAAATACGAACATGAAATTGAAAGCTTCCAGGGCAGTACTATTAACCATTCATCTGATTTTTGCCTTGGACTGAAAACAGCTAAGTAAACAGTTATTTTGAACTATATTGTAATTTCTCCAGTGGACGCTGTTTAGCGTCTGGTTTGTCACTCTGGAGATAGCTGAACATAGATTAATATTTACAGAAAGTTTATGTAATTTTAATAACCTTAGGACTTGATATAAACTTACAAAGAAGGAGAAACCAGCTATGCAGTGGTAGTAACAAAGCAGATAAAATTTATTCAGTGTAAAATTAATGATGTGGGAAGGAGTGGGAAGCGATTATAACACACTGTACAAAGGCCCGCTCCTTTTGTTAACAGTACGTACCAGCCACTTTTCTCTTAAACCTGTGATTTAATGAAACTTTAAAATTACTCAGTCCATGATCCAAGGTGGAGTTCATTAGGATGACAACTGCATGCTTGAAATGCTTATACATCAGTCACATTTGAAACAGTTTTTCAATGTTTTCACCAGTTTAAAAAAAAAAACCACCCTTCTCCCCCCCAAAAAAAAACCCAAAAGCCAAGTATCCCCTTAGTCCCACAAAACATAAACCTGTAAACAGGCACAAGACTTTATAAGATTCTGCCTTTTGTTCCAGAAATCTGGTTTCTACATGCAGTGTTACAATTATAATAAAGGACTATAAGGTTAATGAGCTGAGGCAAAAGCAGCTGGTCAGAGTTTTTTCCCTTAATATAAAAAAAAAAAAAACAAACTGAGGAAAATTCCTCTAGTTTTTTTCCTCTTACATATACAGAAATGACATAGTATGGTTGCTGTCATGTTCACCTCTTGGTTTTAAAACTGTCACCTCTCTAGTGCCGGCAGAGAAATACAGCTCTGAGATAACATGGATTAGCAAACAATTTGTTTAGCTGGTGCTCTGGTTCCATGGTAGGGATCATATAGGGCCTGCAACATGTGGTGTCAGGCAGAAGACTTAAAATTGCAGGGATTATCTAAGTAAGCACTCCTTTTTAATATTTGATTGCTTGGAACGCTCTTAGGTTATTTTCTTATTGGTTTTTACCTGATTGGTTTTCTTTTCTCTTATAATTTTAATAGTCTGCTGTGTACACTTAGAAAAGCAGCAAAACATGATCTCTGTGATTTGTAGCAGGTATGAATTTTGCTGATCTGTAAAATATGAGGCAAGAGCACGTACCGCTCTCTTGGAGCACATCCCCAAAAGTGCTGCTCAGAAAATTAGTCTTCTGAAGACTTCGTGATATGTTGTTAGCCATCTGCAGGGATATCTGCTTTGTAAATAAACCCGGTGTTCTTATAATGCTTGTGCAGATGTTTTATACAGTTTACTTAACACTTTTTTTTTTCTCAAAAACTTAAATGAGGTTTGTAAAATCATAAAGCTGCAGTATTCAGCTTATTGCCAAAATAATACTAAAGGTTACGTGTTTCTGTTTATTTGTGACATTTCTCTCAGAAGACACTGTAAAAACTTGAAAGCTGGTTTCACTTAAAAATAAATTTTTCAGTGCAACATATTTAAAAACTCCCACTGTGGCCTAAATGTATGACAGCAGCTTCCTGCAGTTCTGCTGGTTAAGAGATGCAGTTTTGTACTTTACCTTTCTTGTGTTTTTTTTCCAGTGCCCATACTGGGGCAGTTTATCGGCTTTTAAAAAATAATAATAATGTAAATAAGTAACCAAATTAATTTTGGTAGATAATACCCAACTAGACAGTGTTGATATTTTTAATTAAAAGAACCATTCACTCAAACCCAGAAGTGAAAGTAAAAGTCCTATGCTCAGTTTAGCTAGGAAGTAATTTAAAACACTAACTGAACTAAACAACCTTTTGGATTTATTAATCAGAATGTATATAATCAATTGAATTTTACCTTGTTTCAAGTCTTTTAATAAGTTTAGCAGTGATAGAAAAGGTTAAAAAAAAGGATTTTAAAATAAGTATGTTTGCATAATAGTATAACTAATGCCTTAATATATATTAAGCATTCTTAATGTAATACAAATTACCTATAATTCAGAATTATTAGTTATGACATTTAGCAAGCCTGTCCCTAGCAAGTTCTTTATTATATCCCCATGAGTGAGATATTGATCGTAAGTCTTGATACCATACAAAAATGAGTATTTCAGTCTAAATGAAAATGGATTTACTATAGTAGGTGTATATATTAGTGTTCTGGATTCATCATGTCTACCTCTTCTGAATCTGAAGAATAATTTTTCTTAACATCTGACCTTAATTCTACTTCTGAAGTTTACAAATATGTTGGCATTGAGAAGAATAACAGTTCTACATCAGCTAAATGATGCAGTAATTTTGAAACAACTGCTAACTGTTAAATAACTATCTCCCTGTTCACTGCAGGTAGAAATGAATGGCACAAAGTTTGACTTTGTAATTTTGTGCTTTAATTTCACATGTGAAAAGGCTAAAAGTCTCTTGTTTTGCCTGCTGCATTGGAGGCTCACAGCTTGGATTTAGGCTGAGGAATAAAATAACTTTTATAATAAACTAATTTGGCAATTTGGATACCTTTTAAGGATATTCTGAATGCTATATTTCTTTTTTTTTTAATAATACTTTATGAAATTTATACTTCCCAGTGCCATGAGGATTTAAACACCACTTTAACTTAATCCTTTCATTTGTATGCCCTCTATGTGACCTGTAAAGACATGTTTTTATTATTTATCTATTTGTGGTCATCGTCACATTCATTGTATTATTGAGAAAAGTTATTTCAGTAATTCAGAATTTTTGTTAAATTTATCTATGAACCTTTATGAATTGGAGATACATACTTCAAAAATATTCAAAATTGCCCTCAGTATTAGGGCAAGATGGTGAATAATCTCCTTCAGTACTACTTGTGTTGTTGGTTTTTTTGATCCTGTCTTTCCTGGAGACTTAAACATTAATTTCTTGTCTCTGTAAAATTGCTGTGATGGGTTTTCCCTTGCCCGGCTAAGCTGCTGCTTTAATCTGTTATCTGTGATGTTCACAGTGACTGCCATCAGTGTCCATAGAGTCTGACTTATTGTCCTTTGCCGTTAGCATACATACTAATCTAGGAAGTTACCAAATAATGAGGACGTGTCATATCAGTTCATCTTTGTGACCAGTATATGTGGAGCTATTCTAGAAGGGGATAAAGTCAGTACTAGTAAAGGTGCAATTTTACATTTCAAATAGAGATGACTGAGACTGTGATTAGTAGAGTAACTGTTTATTTCTAGGTTTTGTGTTTATTTACAAGATTATACAAAGCAAAGCTATTTATTCTGCTGAGTTTACTAGCATCCCAGATAAATGTTAGAGAAGTAACAGCCAAAACTGCAGGCAAGGAATCCAAATTGCACTATATACATTCAATATGCTGATATGTAACTTCAGTGAGAATTTTAGGTAATTTCACAATGTGCAGCCACAGGGCATTTCTCCTTGTTTTTTATGTTGTATGGGAATTTTTCAGTTAGTAGTACAGTGTATATCTTGAAAAAGTCCTCCAATATGTAATGCAGTTAATTTTGAAATCTTTCTAGAATCTCTTGAAACTACAGCACATTCCCAAGACTTTCTTAAGTTGCCTTCCCTCTTCTAGGTGTGAATAAGTATTTCCATATTTGAGATGTTAGTCCATGTCTGTTCGTGTCTCTGTGCAGCCATTTCAATAAATGTGAAAATGCTTCTTTCTTCTCCTTTCTTCCTTACATATAGGTTTCATAAATTGTGAAAGGCTTTTTGGTTTTATATGACAGGTATAAGTCTATCAAAATGGTACTGTAAAGCTCAAAACTCAAATTATTTGTAATGGGTTTGTGAAATTCCGTTCAAATTTGGAGCTAAGTTAATATAATATTACTAAGCTTATCCTTAAAATATATTTTTTTTTCTTGCTTGTGTAAATTCAGCACAAATTCAATTAAATTTTTTTTTTTTATATGTGTACTATCGTTCACAAGTAGAAGCCACTTTTGAAGTTTTGCAGCTGATGCATTGGCAATAAGGATCCAGGTTGTTCATTAGAAGGCATGCCTGTTTCATGTTCATGGTATCTGACCTTTGTATTTCTTTCCCACTAAGTAACCAAGCAGTACAAATTTAATATTTTTCAAAGTTTTTTATTTCCTTTTTTTTTAAAAAAAAGAAAATTACTTTTATTGTTTTGAATTTGAGCCCTATGTATCAAGTTTCTGTTGGAGTGCAAATAGATATTTTTTAAAAAAGTTTATGGTAGAACTGCCCGTGTCGCTTTACCTATCTTGTAATGTCACGATTTGGACAGTGTAACATACTGTAGCTATTTTTATTTTGGCTCATTGTTTGGCAACTCATTTATATGCTATTTATTGCAGTCTGGAATCACTATTGTAGAGCATGAAATCTTAAGCAATGTAAAGGAACATATGAATTAATTAGGATTTTATATTTAGAAGATGTACCATTTTCCATTCTTCCTCTACTTACATTTCTGCTATAGAAAAACATAATGTTATGTGAAATTTCTCCTGTAAAGCTTGCTTGCCTCCTTAAGTTATTTTCTTATTCCTAAACCTCTGTGTTTGTGGGTATATTCTTTTAATTGAGTACCCAAGAAATCACGTGAAACCTTCTGTGTTTCCTGTCACCTCTGAGAAGCTGTAACGTTTGAGAAAAAAGGATACAGGAACCATACCTGTGTATTATTCAAATTACTTTTAAGAGAAGGCACATGAGAAATTTACTGATGAAAAGATTTCTGTTTTATGACTTAAAAGTACAAATCAGTTGGTATCCATAGTCACAACACTACAAATGTTCAGCTGCTGAAGAAGGAATGAAAATAGCTCCCTTGGTGCCTTGTTGCCGTAGGGGAAGAATCTTGTTGCAATTCTCAGAGGAGTACTGCTGTTCAAAATTGCAAAATAGTTTTTTGGCAGATGATAGTGAGGTGTTTATAAATACAGAAGCTGAACTGTATTAAGAAACTTCTTGGCAGTTCTCAGAGCATTTGCTGGGTTTAGTGTAAAACGCACGATTACAAAAGTAAATTGGAGATTGTATAGAAACTCACTTACAATGAACTATATTTTAAAGCATTGCTTGTTTTAACTGTATCATTATTTCACAGAAGAAAAGGTGTGGTAGCACTTCACCTATCTGTCTGTAGAGAAAGGGAGGATGCAATCCTGATACCAGTGTGCTTATGTATATTGTGATGCACAATTAACTGCCTACAGATCATAGAAAACATGGTTTGTAAACTGAACGTAGTAAAGATTCACTCTGCTATTTTGCATGGTGGAAAAGCTGAGAGAGCTTATTAGGGATTCTGATAGCTTAGTTAAGGGTAATGCTTATGGCTCATGACTGGTGGTATTCTCTGCATTAAGAAGGATGATTGGCATGTGGATCTCTCCTCACTGCTGGGACATGGGTGAAATTAAGTATCCCTGCAAAGATCTATATTTCCCATGATTTCAGAGCCATGAAGCATCTGCAACTATTTTCTGTCTTTTTAAAATGAATGAAATATTGATAATTCTAACACCATCCTCCTGGCTTTTTTTTTCTGGGCTGAGAATTATCCAGTGTAGTTGCCTTTGCTACAAAGTGAAGAGGGAGTCTGACCTTTAAATGCAAAGGAAAATCTGCATTTCTTTTCTGGTGTCCTCCTGCCATATCTCTGACTTGAATTGTTCTGTATGTCTGATGCTTTCAAGCCCTGACTAAGATAGCTTTGAGACTTCTGCTCTCAGTTTCTCCAGTATTTTCTTGCTCTGTATGAGCTATTTACCTAGAACCTCGGAAGCTTGCACCCTGATCAGCCTTGCACTAAACCATCTCACAATAGGATATGTAGTTTTTCAGCCGTGTCTATCCCCCTTTAAAAACATCCTCATTCACAGCAAGAAAGATCACACAATGGCTTTTCCAAGTCAACTATGGTCAACCTGCTGTTATCCAAGCTTTCAGCTGGAGCATTCAGGCTGCCTTTTAGATATTGAAGATGAGTCATCTGTCCATCAGGATGCTCTAGTTTGAATTTAAATCCACTATCTGGCTAGTGCAGAGCTGTTTTGATTCTCACTGTTTTTGCAGTCCTGTTGTTCTGCAAGAAATAAAAATTTTATTTAGTAAAATAGGCAATTTGAGGCTTTCCCTTTCCAAGAAAGCTGTCTTCCTGATATCCAGCATTCCCTCAGAGGGTTGAGAATACCCATGCACAGGTAAGTTTTGGGACAAAGATCCTCCATAAGCAACTGCAAGATTTTTTCAGCTGTCACTCTGTCAATACGTTATTTCCCTCACTCACTTGCAAGAGGTCTTTGTCTACTGTGTTTTCTCAGTGGCTTCCCTCTCTGTGGCCCTTTCACTTTCTGCTGAAGCTCTCTGTGCAGAAGTTTGTGTGTGGAATTTGGAGGGGTTTTTAACCAAGCTGTCCTGCAGGATTGTCTACAGTGATTAGAACCCATTTGTGCAGTATCTGGAGACACCAGTATATTTATCAATGTCTGTATAAACAGTATGTAAAGTGGAGCTACTGTTGGTATTTAGACATTTGTATATGTATTTACCAAGAACAATGCAATCATAGAAAACGACAAATAGTGTTGCATTTAGAAAAGGGGCTCTGCTGTTTCACTTTGTCTAAGGCTCTGAGGTCCATGTCCACGTGGTTTGGACCTGGAGTTGCTCAAAACCCATTTTCTTTGGAGCTGACTATAGTAAATAGGCAATCATTTAAAAATGAAGAAAAGAAAATTACTTAACCAGTAAGCGAAATTCAAGATACACGTGTGTATACATTTTTATTTCTGTGCTCTGTACTCTGGGATTTGGAGAATGTATAATGCTTTTGGCATGGAGCATTGAGTGAGTCAGGGACTGAATGAATGGTATTGTGAAACAGAAGTTTCCAGGTCTGAATCCTTGAAACTGACCCTCTTCACTGACCAGAGCTGCATGCAGTGTTCCCAGTATCTCTGTACACAATGGATTTATGCAGTGATATAGAAGATTTTTTTTAATTGCCTGTTCCTCCCTTCCTGCTCAACATTGAGCTAACACTTTTCTACAATAGACAGAAATCTTTTCTGATTCAAAACAGTCAGCTCAGTTATCTTGCGTGTAAGTTAAGATATGAGACAGCAATACCAGGAGGAAAAGTATCTTCATCTACATTGAATCAGGTGGGATACTTTGGGAGTTCTTGGTAAGCCCTGTTCTTGGTTACTATAGGTAGCTGGTCAGAGTTGGCCACCACCAGAAGTTAAATCTCCAGGACTGTCCTGGAAAGGGCAGGTCCTTGAAGGGCTTTGCCTTCTGTACTGAAAATTACCATGTTTTCCTATCACTGTTTTTTTTTTCTCCTAAATAATTTATCCAATCTCAAGCTATTTCCTAATTTAACTTCTTCTCTTATCTTTTATAGGTAGCATAGTTTCTTTAAAAGCCTTTGATGAAACAGCTTGTGGAATTTCTGTAGGGAATTCCTGTAGACTGCATAACTAAATCTGCTTTGTCTTTATGCTTGTTGATTCCTTGGGAGAACACTAGATTTGAGTCATAGTAATTCTTATTTTATAATTTGTTCACAGTTCTGTTGCAGAATAGAATACCATCCAAAAGTAGTACTAGACTTAAGAGATTAAATGAAAGAAGGGATTTGCTGCCCTATTCCTCTCATTTCTAATCTCAAACCATTGAATACAGGAATTAGCAAAATTCTTGTTTAACAAAATGTATCCATGTAAATATTTTATTTCTTGTCTGCTTGCAAAGATACCTGTTTTCAGTGGTTCATCAGAAAGCCATTCCATGGAATTACTGTGTTTTACAAGTGAGACTTAAGCATCCTTGTAATCTGAAAAATAGCCACCACAGCCTTTAAAATAGCCAAGTAGAGCCAACAAAAAATTAGGAAATTTGCTTCAGTTCCTTCAGAGCACCAAGCAACTTTTTACTGTAATGGAATATTCAGTCTGTTCTTGATCCATATGAGAGTAACTGTGAGTCCATACAGAAGAGGAAGAGAAACAGTGTTGACATTACAACACCTATTTCAGTTGCAGAGCTAAACAAGCTAAAAATCTTAAGCCTTTTTTAGTATTTTGACAAACCTGGTCATGTATGATCAAGTTAATGTAATTTATGGCATTAGCTAGAGGTCTAAGTAATCTTTGTCATACATGTAATTGTGGTAGTATCAGATCCGGAGGCAGAAATGCTGGTAGTCTGAGAGCCAACTCTTTTAAATGTGAAAGTATTGAGATGAAAGCAGAGCAGATCTTATCCAAGAAATTCCATACTAAACACAGTCTAAGGACTTTAAGGACTTAAGAGTAAGATTGATAATCAGATTTATAGCATCAAATGTTATACCTACATGCATAGCACTGACTCCAGTAACAGCTTCTTCTTGGAGTCAGTTTGGGCCATCCTGCATTTTGAGTGGAAGTGTAACTCTCTGGGCAACTTCAATGTTGTGTTTCTCCCCATTTTTTTTTTTTTAATTTTATTTTTTTTATTAATAAAACAAAATGTTCTAAACCCTTCCTGTTTTCTAAAACATCCATATAATTCACTCACTGACAATATGGTTTTGAAGTCAATATAATATATCCTGGCTTTCTATCTGTATAGTCCTTTCTGTAAGTTGAATTTAATGCTCTTCAATCTTCTTATGTTTACAGAATAGTAAGTGTGATGGTTAAATATATAAACAGGAGCTAAAAGTGAAAATAAAGAAAGAGATGTTCTTGCATTAAAAACGTAGAAGTTAAGGAAGAGGTGCTTTGCAGCTCAGCATAGGAATACTGCTGTTATGCTTTTGTAGAGAAGATTCAGTAATTGTCCAAATAAAGGTGACATTTCTGTATGCTACAGCTGTCTACACATTTCCTATTTTTCTTGACTGGCATTGCCTGTTAAACTGTTTGCCTGAACCCACAGAACTGTATTCTCTCAAGTAAATTAAAGTTTTGCTCAAGTGAATTTTGGAAAACAAAGCAGCCTTTCAAGAGACTTATTTTTCAAAAACATATAGCAAATAGGTTAAATATGAATATCTTAGTGGTTTTTGTGAAAACTTTCATTTCAGCACGTCTTAATATTTTTCCTCAGTTAAGAAAGACAAAATACTAATTGGAGTCGATTCCATTATCAGCATCAAAGGGCAGATATGAAATAACTGAGGGTTGCTTTCCACGCGTTAATTTGATATACCTCGTTTCAGGTTGATTTGCAGAAGTGTGGCTCCGTGTATTTGAGAAAAATGATGCCTGACATACAGCCGCTCATGTTAACCAATGTATTCAGCAGTTTTGTGTTTTGCCTCATTATGTTAAGGTCTTTGACTGTAATTCTGTGTTATAATTCCATAATTCAGTATTTGTGAGTATTTGGCTATATATATTGATGGAGATAGGATTTTTTTTTTTGACCGTAGCAGTGGCTTATCAGAACATTAAAATGAAGTTAGGCCCATGTGATTTAGAGTTATGAGTAAGACAGGTCACACCTCTGCATTTGTCTTTGCTACTAGTTACAGTAGGTACTTAGTTATGGTACATAACTTTTAACATCTGAATTCTATCCTTGGGCCCTGCTGTGTAATTTAATAACTTCCCTTCTCCACCTCACTTTCTGTATTTTTAAAATAAAAATAATGATGCTGAACTCTTTTGTTTTACCACTTAATGCCTTTCTGCTATAACCTCAGTAGGAGCGTTACAAGGTCATGATAGCAGAAGTACATTCTTACTGAATGTTTAAAAAAAAAAAACAAACAAAAAAACTCAAAAGCTTTTTTTTTAAAAAAAAAAAAAGACAAAAAGAATAGTGTTAAAATATTGTGGTGTGTATATGCTTTAGCAAAGTATAACTGTTTTATGAAGGAACTGTGCTTGATATTACAGACCAAAGGACCTTAATTCATGGGAAAATGTTACCCCACTACTTCTGTTTTAATGAAATACTGTAATATTGGTCTGAGCAACTAAACTATATTGATCTTAGAGTTAAGTGCTTGGTGAACACAGAACTCTATGAAAGTACAGTAGACTTCAAGATTTTTCTCTGAGATAAAATTGGGATAATGTTTACATAAAAGGCCGTCTGTAATCATTCATGTCAGCCTTTAATAGGGAGACACGCAGACATATGTTTCAGTAGTTAGACAAAATATATTAACTTACTGTAGCTGGTATAATGTGAAAATAATTTTTCACAATCACATAAACACAATTACATTTGATGTAGCTTGAAATATCTGTTTCCCTTGTCTGACCGGGCAATTCAGGATGAAATGCAGGACTCCATCTCTTAGATAAGCTGATTATTTTGCAAGACAATTGTGGTGGCTTGTTGTTGCTATTCCAAAGTGGATAAAAAGTTTACATGCTTAATTTTTATGCTGTGTAACTGCAATCTCCGACTCCTACTTCAGCTCTCATTCTTCAGCTTGGGATGTGACTCAAAGTGGCTGTGGTGCCATAGGATAGCTAATTGGTAAAGCCTGTTTGGAATGTGGGTAAATGAGCTATTTTGGCAGTTAGCAGAGCTGTAAAGAGCACTCTTTTCCCCTCAGTTGATTCTGAGTCTAAAGTTAAACAGAGATATTTTCACATTTACTGATTTATAATGCATCTGTTCTGAGTCAACTATCAGAACTAATTACCTATATACTTTGATTAAAAAAAAAGAACTCTGCGTGTAATATGCAGATCTGCATTTTTGTAGTACGCCTTAGTGGAAATGCCCTTCAAAACAGTAAGATAGTAAGTAAAAATATTTTTCTTTGTTACCCTTTAAAATAACTGGGTACTAAATGAATGATGCTAAGTTAACTTGTATCAGCACCCGCTTATCATTTACTTGCCCTAAGACATGCAGGGGTCATGAGCTCAATGCACAAATAATTCATGGTGCAGTTTATATAGCAAGATGGTATTATGTTTTCTTTAGTTACTTAGTTACTAAAAATAAAAAAAAATGTCAGAATTAGTTTTTATTGTGCATCATTCCCTTTGTTCATATTTGTGATCCCTCTCCGATAAAAAGTGTACATTAACTATAGGCTTTTAAAGTCATTTTATAGGGGAATATCTCAAATATGTTAGTGAAAGTTTTTACTGGAGGTAGCAATGTAGATGTGTTTGGATACTGCATGCACAGAGTTCAGAAAGAATTCTGCCAGGGTGATCCTTCGTTGTTATGAAGATAAAATATATTTTTCTGCACATAAATAGCAAGGGTGCTTCTCCATGTCTAGTGTATCGTAATATGTTATTGTTGTGTTAAATGTGAAGTTTCAGCAAGTAAATTAGTGACTGAGCTATTATTGTTTATTCTTCCTAGTCATATTTTTTTCACCAAATATTGGGAGTGATTCAGTAATGCGGTTTACTCTTTCACAAAGTTTTTACATCTCCAAAAAGACATCTGTTTTTGCCGAATGCTGCCGTCTCCTTTCTCCTTCCCAAAGCATTCGTTCACCTCTGCATTCATCTTTCACCACCCTGCTGCCTTCAGTGTTTTCTTCCGTCTCTGTTGTATTTGAAGTCCTTTCCCATTCTTTCCTCTCCACTGAACACTCCTCAGCACCACCTGTCTGCTGCTCAACTCTGCCCTGTTTCACCTATCCTGCCCTTACCTCGGGCCTCTTTCCTCTGTGTCTGCATCACCCAGGTGTCTTCTTCCATGTCACCTGAAATGTACCATGTTCCCTCTTTGTCACACTTATTACATGCTTGAATTTCTGTTTTGAAGGAGAGGGTAAGACTTAAGTCCCAGGCTAGCAACCGCTCTCCTCTCTGCTCCTCCAGCAACCTTTGTTCAGCACTCAAGGTGGGAGGAGGTGCTGGCAGAGGCAACCCAAGCACAGGAAGTCCCAGTTATATTCTGTGGGCCCCCTGGTCCCTTAGGAAGATGAGTACTGTTGGTGCAGCTGTCATCAACCAAGGAAGTTTGTCAGGAAGCTAGCGTGTAGGATGAGAGTCCTCTACTGCCTCTTGTTTGTCCACCTCTGCCACCTGCCTGCAGCCTCCCCTTGATTTAGTCCTTCAGGAGAGAAGAACGTTGAGGAGGAAAGAAATCATTTACCCAAACTGTACCTGGAAAATGACACAGAGACTGTGAGGAAGTTCTCAAGGAGTCAAAGATTACATGGTGTTTGGTTTGGTTCTTATCTTTCAAATATTTTGTTGGATAGATGTAATAGTTCTGTCAAGAGCTGGCATCTGGGAAGGACACCTAGTATGGTATGGGACTGAGGTCTGTTTTTTCCTGAAATGTACATTTAATTAGAAGGAGAAGAGGAGAGGGGAGAAAAGAAAGTTCACCACAATCTTAATGGAATCCAGGAAACTTGAACATTGCATTTTGACAGAGACAAAATGTCTAAAAAAAAAAAAATTATTGCTATGTAAGGAATCTGCTGCCAACTTACAGCTTGGTTCTCGTATCAGTGAGATCTTCCTTGAAAACTGAGAAGGATTCTTATTTCTTGGCATGAAAACGTAGGTTAAGAGAATTTTTTGGGGGGGAGAGAGGGTAGACAAATCTGAGAAACTTTTCCTTGACTACATAGTTATTTACTTTGAAGAAAGCTGTTATACAGAAAACAATGTTACATGGGTGATTAAACTGTTCTTTGAATATAATTGCTGAGTAGTGAATACAACAGTAAATTTCAGTAATTCAGAGTAACAGAAGTTTGGTAGGAGGCCGGAGTTACCCAGCTGTCAAATTGAAAGGCAAACAATGCGATTGCTTATCTGACTGCTTGTACTGTTTTGCCTTTGTTTTTTTTCCCCCAGACACAAGCTATCAATGACAAAAGACAACTAAAAAAGTATTTTGTTTTCTATTCTGCCTTAATTTAGGGTTTTATGGGGTTCTGCTAGTGTGACTTAATTGACATGAAAAGATAGTTTCAGTTCAAAGCATGACTTAACTATATTGAACTTCTTAGTTTTAGCTGATTTTTTTGGTGGATGAGATTGAGTAACTAGCATCATGTGCTACTATTGGGGGGAAGTCTGTTATAAATGTGGTATTTTTTGTTGACTTTGCCTATAGGCTGACTTTATTCCTCGCTCTTTGGGAGATCTCTGACTCCCACTTGTCATATCACATACACATTAAACCTTTCATTAAGTATTGCTGACAACAGGCGATATCTCTTAAAGATGCAAGATTCTTTTATTTTAACATCCAAGTATCTTATAAAAGCTAATGACTGTCGCATATACTTTATCAATCCTGTTACCTTCTGTTTCCTTTTCCTAGTCTCTTCCAGGTACTGCTGCAAGACATGTTCACTGCTCTTCTTACTTGCACATTACCCCTTTATGCTTGACATCAGCTTTGGCTTAAATTGCAACTTATTTTTGAGGTTTATTACTGACATTTAAAATCATAAGATCATATAGACTAGCCTGTGTATAGGAGTTCCTCACAGTGTGTGTTCCAGCTCCAAGCCTGTGCTAGGCACATGATTTATCTTTGTGTATTTCTTGACTGCCATTTTCCCATTGTACTTGTCAGGCTTTGCTTGCATCGCCCCTGGTTGATGGGTCTTCTGCCATTTGAAATTCAGTTGTTTTAAAACCTTAGTTATATAAAACAAAATTTTCCTTTTTTTTTTTTTTTCCCCCATTTACAGTTTTGGTGTTATGTGTTTCGAGATGCATGGTTTTGCTGGTTTTTGGAAAGTACTTTGAATTGTGACAAGTTTTCTGAATGTGTTTGAATTTAATTTGTTATTAAATTCAGATTTCTGCATAATTATATTGCATACTACAGAGTAAATATAGTAAATATAGTATAAATTACTTTAGGAACTATGATTCCTTGATTAAAGAACTACTGTAATTCTATAGAACTTAGTGATGGGACCTTCCCATACCAAATATTTGTTTTGAAATTATTATTAATTTCATTATTTCATTTATTTGTTGTAAAATTGCAAAACTTATGTTAAAAAATAACTGCCTATTACTACTTGCCATACTTTTTCAATATATTTAAAACCTTTGTATTATATTAATCCATTTGCTTCTGAATTTTATAGCTCTGTAATTAACTCCTGCTGCAATAGATACAGTACTATTAAAAAACCTCACTAATACATCATCAGACTTTTTAATGCAGGTTTAACAGAAACAGTGCTTCATAAATTGGGTTTTATTGTGCATGGCTTGAAGCATACGCCAAGATTTCTCAATACTGAGAATAGCTTTTCTCTTAGTTTGAGCCTTAATATTTCCCATGTAAGTTTGTCTTCACAAACATAACAAAACTAGAAATTTACTTTCAAGAAGTAAGGATTTAGTTGCCCTATCTTGTAATCCTAGGACTTCAAAAGCGAGATTTAAAGGAAGAAAGATACATTGTAAAACTTAGGATGAAATCCTAAGAGCTCGCAGTACTGAAAATGCCAGCTTAGCATAGTTCCAAAATTTGCCTTATTTCACCTAACCAGTCCACTAGAGAATATTCATGATTGCATTTACATGGAAAATGTTTGTCTAAGCTGCTTTGGGCAGAACACTAACCTAAAGTAGACCTGTCTTTATTAAAAGAACCCACTGTCCTAGACCAAGTTTTTCTTTATTGAGGTTGAGGGAGTCATGCATTATATTCTTCTCTTTCTGTCAAGGGTCTCGTTGACTCATTTCTTTCACAATGTTATTGTTGGCTGAGAATCTGAGGAAAGGGGGGGGGTGTATTCAGTTACACACACAACTTTGTGAAAACAAGCATTTTTCTTGGCAAAAAATTGTGACAAGCGAAATCAAAATTCAATTCTGTGCATTTTTATGTGTTTGTGTCCATAACACTGACAGTGCTGGCAAGTTTTTAACTTTCAAGAACCTGTTGAAGTTCGTGTTTTAATTATTACTTGTTACTGGAATTTAAAATAAATATGTATGTGAGTCCAATCCAAACAAAAGTCTGCATTAAAGATGATTTATATGCAAAAAAATAGAATACATTTATGGAGATTCTTTAGCAAAGAGTTGACAATTTCTTTTCTTTTCTACTGTATATAGGTGCAGTACTCTTGTCCAGTGTAGAAGGATTAGCAATTAATGTTGATCCAGTCTTGTATGCTTGGCTTATCTACCAGCCACAAAAACGAGCTAGTAGACACATTCAGCAGGTATGTATTTTTGGAGGGAAAGGAGTGTGGAGAGGGACTGTTTTCTCTTCCATAAATGCCAGTAGTGCATTCTTGTTTCATATATTTTTTTTTTCTGTCACCCTGTTTTCTATAGTTTGCCGTGCATACTGTTTGTTTTATTTTGAATTATTTAAGATGTTATTAAATACATTAAAATTTTCATTTTACAATGTTTTCACATACAATTCTTGATTGAAAGAATTGTATTGAAAATACAGTTCATTCATGTGTTTATTTATTTTAATGCAATTTATTTATTTATTTATTTATTTGAATAGTTGAAAAATCAGTATTTTGCAACTAGTTTTAACTACTGAGACCTCATAAGGCTCCTGAAACTGAATAGCAAATCCCATTTTAGCCACATTTAGTCACATTTTAGATGGTCTGTCAGATAATTGCATAACTGGTCATAAAATCTCTACTTTTATTAAAGCAAATTTTAATAGGAGATGAATCATACAGTTCCTAACTTGACATACATGAATGCTGTAACAGATTCTGTATATTAATGCCAAGATACATATTTGCATACAGAGCACTTGGAAAAGATAGAAGTAGTAAAGGCCATGTGTCTGTGTGGCACAGTATTTTCTTTGCTGTATTCTTGACCTTAATTTTCATGCTCCTGACCTGGAAAGAACACAGGTTTTGCCTGATTTTAAACTTATTTTTAATTGTTCTTTGGCAGACCAGCAGAATGTTTTAAATTTGTCATAACTGACCAAACTAGTGGTCTTTGTAGCCTGATGTTCTGTCTCAGTTATAAGTGGTCAGTTCTTAAATGGCCAATATAAGGATCTTTTGATATTTGTCTTGTAATTACAGACCACTGTGCATATTAGGGAAGTTCCATAATGAGCCCTTTAAGTGGCAGTTACATGCTCTGTAAACACTTCTGTTTCTTGTGTGTAAATGACCCTGTTAAGTAGTAATTTTCAAACACTAATTTGAGTCAAGGTAAGCTCATTCTGCACCATCACCATCTGAAAAACTTTAATGTTTGACTTGCTGTTTTATTGTTTGAAAAACTTTACACTGTTTTTAAATGTGTTCAGTTATTCTTTGTTCCTGTAGCATGACTGGAGCAGCACAATGTTTCCTGGTATACCTCTTTTTTAAAACAGATCATTTATTTACCATTTCCATCCTTCCAAAATGTAATTGAGCCTGATTATTTTAAATGTTTGAAGGAAATTATTTCCTTAACACTTATGTATGTAATAAACTGTTGCTCAGTGCTTTCTCTTTTCATTGCCTGCCTTTACTTAGTGACTAGCAAGGTTTAGTGAATACTTAGGAAACTTTTTGGTCCATGGTTTTGATCACTAGTGGAAAAATTTTTAACCAAATTTTGATTAAGTAGTTATTTTGTAGTTTGTGTCTTTCCCTTGTACAGCCTTCTAAGTTTTTTGGTGATTTATTTCTGATTAAAATTATTGTATCACATTTCTAATGTCAGTAGCATTTAGAGTTGCTTAGTCTGTTGAAATGATTTTAAATGTGAACTTACACATCTGTCGACATCATTCTAGTTTCACTGTTAATGTAACTGTAGTTATAGACTGCACACAATAATAAAAATTATGATGTCTGTAGTAGTCATGAAGAAACTTTAAAAAGAGAACTATACTTGTATTAAACTGTCTTTAACCAAAGACTTTTTTTTTTTTGTTATGTAATGCAATGATTATTCTAGGATAAGGATTCTAGTCAAAGTTATGGCCTTGTGTACTTCATATTGGAAATTGCTTAGCTTATTACCATAATCTAATTTGTATAACAAACCAAAAATGCTATGTACAACCTTCATAATTTTTTAAAGTTAATGGGACCACTGTAAGATATGATGCTTTCAAGCAAGTGAAAATGTTATTGATTTTGTTGTTCTTATTGATATCTTCCTCTATTCTGTCAGTCTTACACAATCAAAACAGAAGAAAATGCATCACTTTAGAGGTTTGTTGTGTGGTTTAGAGATCTTAAATGTTAAGATAGTTTTAATTGCAAAGTCTACTTAATACAATTTTTGCACTGTCATTTTAAATAAGTCAGAATTGCTGGTGTTATCTGAAAACACAGGAAATCTTTCAGGATGTTGGCTTCTGTATACACTTTCTATCAAGTAATAATAATAATAATTAGTTCAATAAATAAAATATTCTTAATTTATTTGGGACCACAGCTAAAGCCATGTAAACTTCTGATTGCGTACAGAGTGGGGCTGGGATTGTTTAACTCCCTGCAGACATGGATATTCCTTTACATAATGGAACTTCTTCTAGATTCAGTTCCCTTTTAACTATTACTGTGGGATTCTTAGGTTTATAGTGCCAGTTTGGTAGTACATATATTTTTTCATTAGTGAAATACTCACTGTATGTAATGTAACTCTATTTGCATAGGTTTTGCCTGTAAGCATGCAAAGTTAGAAATATCACAACATACCTAACTTGATAAGCTGAAATAGGATGGGACAAAAGTAAGCATAAAAGTAAATGCATTTTTACAAAACACATAAATTTACAGTGATTTTTGCATGAAGCCATACTGTGTCTTCTTTAAGATTAGTGTGATGAAGCCACCAAAAACCACAATTCCCTTTGGCCTTACTGAGATTTTATCCAGCTGGAACAGAATGAGGAATGACTGCTGTGTTGAGATGTAGGGGTACATGCAGCTCAGTGAGGACTACACCTTCTCATTTGTTACTGTTAGACTGTTGCTAAATCCACCTCTGTTTGCACCTTGCTTATGCAGCAGGTAGCGGTCGTAGAAGCAGTGTTATAGCTGAGGCCATTATGTTACTTGGTTTGTACAGATATAACCTTACACTTTCTTCTCCTTTACCCAGAGTGTCTATTTTGTACAGTTAGGTTATAAACTCTTTAACCATGCTTATGTAGTATCTAGTATACTATGTCACATATCCTGATATGTTCTTACATGGTGCCTGAAAAATAGGATGAATGATAAATAAGGATTCTTGAAGTTTGACTAAAGGTAAGCAACAAAAGGAGAGAAAAGCTATTTAAATGAAAAGTTAAATTTGGTACAATACGCGGTGAATATAAACTGGTTCTTCATATATTTAGACTAGAAGTAAAAGATTTTAAAGTCTTGAGTATTAAGACTAGTAATTTTTTTTTGCTTCCTCTATGATCATTAAAAGGAAATTTTCTATCTTGTTCCTATATGGAATTTTGTCTTTAGTTAGTATGACTACTGATTATGTGAAGAAAATGGTAGAATTTGGAAAGAATTTGGCAAGTCTATAATTTGTACATTTTCCCGGTAATAATAGAGAAAACTACTGAAACAGTTTGTAGTAAGAAGTTCTTCTCTGTATGTTGTATGGTATAGTGTGCAGCGTGTTTTCTTTAAAAGGTGATATGGCAAAGCCAATGCTGCTTGTATTAATCAAAATAGAATTAACATCTCTTTTTGAACTGAACTTGAGGCGAACTCTTTAATTTTCTTACATGTAAAGGCTGTAAAATACTGGTAGTTAGTACAGTAGGTTGTATGAGTTCTTGCTCAATAAAGAGCTTGTTCCACTGCCTAGTCACCCTCACAGTAAAAACTTATTTCTTTATGTTCAGAGGAAACCTCCTATGTTTCAGTCTGTGCCCATTACCTCTGGTCCTGTCACTGGGCATTACTGAGAAGAGCTTGGCTCCATCTTTGCACCTTGCCTTCAGGTATTTTTATACACTGATGAGGCCCCCGTGAGCCGCCTCCTCTCCAGGCTGAACAATCTTCTTGTGAAAATGGGGAAAATAAAATCCGGTCTTGTGAGGCCGGCACCAAATATGCAACAGATGCAAATCAGGAGACAAATAATAATTGTTTATTTACAGCAACATTTCCAGGTTCTTTTTGATTGCTGGTGATAAAATTAAAAGCTACAGTATAACTAAAGGTTTATTACTAATAACAACACACTATACATACATGCGCACACACACTAACAACAAAAACAACTTGCCTGCTGTAGGCCCGGCTGCCTGTCATATAGACAAGCCCATCGAAAAGAAACACAGTGGAATAAGACACAGTAAAGTCATGGCAAGAACCAAAGATACACTCAGGGAAGCATAGAAATGCACCTGAGGAGGAAAATGTGAAATACACCCAGGGAGGAAAAAAGTCTGTCCATCAGCATTGGCTGAGGTGAATAAACTTACCCACATGGCATCCCGAGCGGGGGGCATGGAGAAGGAGCGAATGCATCGATCCATCCAGTCATCAGTATGGTTCTGAGTTAATCCTGTCCCAGTTTTGGGGCTGACATTGGGGTGATCTTTATACTCAGATTTGTACATTACTTCACCAGGGTATACATGCGGGTTGTGATGACTATTGACAATCTTATAGCTTATTTTAGTGCCACAAAGTCTGTTAATTTATACCTGCATGGATGGAGGTAGTGGCTCCTTTTTTTAGGGCTGAGACAACTGAAGACTGGGACCACGAGGCCTCTACCCTATTTTGCACTTCTCCAGGCATCCAGATAACACCATTCCTCCAGGCATCCAGAAAACACCAGATATCAATACTGGTGATGATTGCCACATTCACCCAGTGCTTGCCACCTTAGTGATGGTTGCCACCTTGTCCAATGCTGACTTTCATGCTTCCAGGCATGTAGCTGCATGGTGTATGTGACTCAGACTTTGTGATCAACTGTGTTCTCTTTACAAATTCCTTTCCTCATATGGAAGATACTCTGGTCCCTTAATCATCTTCGTGGTCCTTTGCTGGATTCTCTGCGGTATGTCGAAGTCTGTCTTATACTGGGGAGTCCAGAACTAGATGTAGCACTGAGGGGAAAGGATTACCTCCTTTGACTTTCTGGCAGTACTTTGTCTAGTGCAACCCAGGATGCCATTCACCTTCTTTGCAGCAAGGGCACTTTGCTGGATCTTGTTCCACCTGGTGTCCACCAGGACCTTTTCTGCAAAGCTGCTTTCCAGCTGGGCAGCCTCCAGCAAATACTGGCTCATGAGCTTGTTCCTCCCCAGGTGCAGGACTTTGGAACTTCTCATTGTTGAACTCCATGAGATTCCTGGCAGCCTGTTTCTACCGCCTGTCACAATCTCTTTGAAGGTAGAACAACACTTTGACATATCAGCCATTCCTCCAATTAATGAGATATTGAACAGGATTGAACCCATTAGTGACCTCTGGGGTACATTGCTACTTACTAGAGTACAGCTAGACTTCGTGCTACTGTTCACCACACTCCAGGCCCAGCCACTCAGCCAGGTTTCAGTTTACTTCACTGTCTACTCTTCCAGCCCGTACATCATGAGCTTCTCCATGGAGGTCTTATGGGTGACAGTGTCAAAGGCCTTACTGAAGTCAAGGTAGACAATATGCACTGCTCTTCCTTCATCTACCATGCCAGTCACATCATCATAAAATATTATCAAGTAGGTCAAGAGTGACTTCCACTTGATGAAACTATATTGATTTCACCCAGTCATCTTCTTGTCCTTCATATGCTTGGAAGTAGTTTCCAGTGTTCTGCCACCTTGACAAGGATTGAGGCGACTGTGACTGGCATGTAGTACCCTGGGTCTTCCTTCTTGCCCTTCATGAAGACAGAAGTGACGTTTGCTTTCTTGCAGTCCTCAGGCAATTCTCCTAGTTGCCATGATTGTTCAAAGAGCATTGAAAGTGACCTTGTGATGACATCTGCCAGCTCTCTCAGCACTTATGGTTGTGTCCTGGGAGGGGCCATGGATTTACTTATGTCTAGTTTGCTTAGGTATTCTCTGACCTGATCCACTTCCACTGTGAGGGTATGTCTTCCTTTCCTTCTGGTCTCTGGGAGGTGAGCCTTAAGGTTGGTCTTGGCACTAAAGATTGAGGTGAAGACATTCAGTACCTCAGCCTTTTCCAGTAGGGTGGGAAGCTCATGAGTTTCCTGACTTCATATCCATGTGTATTCCTATATACACCTGATGTTTCAGCTGACTCTTTTCTAGCTCTTTTGTGCTGCTTCTCCTTTCCTTTTCTAAACTCAAGGGAACATAAGTAGTAAGTTAGTTAAGAATGTGTAATACTTATACAAATTATACATAATTTGCAAAAATGTTTTATGTTGATTTCATATCTAACAGCTCTGAATAGTGTACGGACAGAAGAAAATACAGTTGTTTAGTGTCAGAAAAGGAAAAGAAAAAGCCCTGTAGATTGGTAACAGGGACAGAAAGAGGTAAGAAAAAGATGTTTGTTATCATGAGAGTATTTTGACCTCATTATCAGCGATAATCTTTTGAGATAATCATTGTAGCAAGTACTACATGCTGGTTTGTCTGAAAAAGAAAGACACTATTGGTAGATCATCTTTCCTGTTTGGAGCACTGTACTGTGTGCATAGTGTTTGGTGATCAACACCAGAAACCTCTGCCAGCTAGACGGTTAAAAAACAAAAAAAACCAGAACAACCAAGACAACAGTATATTAAAGAGGCAGCAATTGTTGGAATTGATTTTGTTAAGTTATAATAGTTAACCTATTATGTGACAGTTCTAATGGTTAATGGATTGATTCTCAGCTTTTTAGTACTTAGTTTGGCAAGAATAAATTAAAAAGCATGATTTTACTTTCATTTAGTTCAAAGTCTGAATAATAGGTGAAAGCATTCTGGAGAAAGTTACTGAATGGTGAATTTTTTTGAACTAACATTTGGGATGTTATACCTCTGAAACGGAAATACTAAGAAAGGTTTAAAGACACCATATCTGTAAAGAATACTACGTTGGACACTTGGGTAAATTTTTTTGAATGTAAGTGTTTTACCCTTCAGCTCTACATTTTAAGAATTATAAATAAATCTGATAAAAATGTAATTATTCTGCTGTATATACAGTCCATGTGACTGTGCAAAACTAAATTAATATGAGCCAGATACATTGCACTCCATCCACATGTTCCACATGAAAATCACACATTTTACATTATCTGAGTGTTAAAAATCACATTTTCGATTCCCTTCATTTGTTAGACTTTTATTACCACCATTTTTTTCATAACTGGTAATAATCTATGAAGTTGGAGCAGCAAACTCAAAAGACATATTGTATACCATGCTTGATGATTGATGAACCTATGCTAGATTTTAAGAAGGGTTTAAACTAGCACAGAATTTTGAGTTGATTTTTCTTTTTATGTTCTTATATGTGTTAGCCAAAACTGGTGTTCATTTTTAAAAAATATATTAGTATAAATTGTTTTTGTAAAATGAGCTATCTGTTTAGCTGTAGTAGTTTTCTTGCTGTAGTTTGTGCAGCTGTTGCTTACTTGCTGCTTTTTAACTGTTCTTTAACTCAGCATGTCTATAATATATGCTTAAACCCCTTGCGTTTCTTTGGCCTGAAAGCCCTGTTGAAAATGAAGCCCTCTTTGATGATTTAGGAAATTTGAACAAATTTTGGGAAAGATACCGCTATAGGGAATGACGACTTCTATGTGTGCTCTTTAGTGCTTGTTAACATAGCCTCCCTGTTTTACTAAAAAGCTAAAACAAAGCTACATTTAGAGGCCTTGTTCCCAGTATTTTAATTTGATTGTAAATCTTTCTGAAGATGTTTTTTCAGGTGTAGCTTGTGGCAGTGGGGCCTTGTTTCTAGTAATTTTAAAATATTTTTTATTATCTTATTTTTACTATTTTGAAAAGATTTTTTTAGATGTGGCTTGTTTTATTTTTCTAAACCAGTACTGGGTTTAATGTATGTAAAGCCTTCCTTAGCTTTGCACAGATAAATATTTGAAGAATTTCTTTTCCTTGGTTAAAAAACCCTTAGCTATGCTTTGATATGAGACAGCCACGTATGTAATACTTCTTGTAGTGAATATATGAGTGCATGTAATCTTTTTTTTTTCTTCTGAAATGCACATACTGTAAAGCCTTTATGGCTTGCCAGTACTTTTCTTAAACTGCTCATTACTATGAGATAAAATGGCTAATTTTCATGAAGACTAAACTATCAAAAATGTGTCATTACTCATATGTGTAGATGTATAATTTAAATGTGGCTGAATATTTCTATCATTTTGTTTGTCTGTTCTGTATGTGTGTGTGTGTTACTACCTAGTTTAATGAGTATTTCAGTAACAGATTAGATCTAAAACCAGCAGTGCAGGGAGGATGTCTTTAGTCATAAACAGGAACAACAAAGGAAAAGACATGGCACCACTTGCAGACTGATTGTGCTCTAAAGCACTGGAATGCATCTACATGATTCCAGAATCCAAATTTCTCCCTTCTTCATTAACATCTACACCAAGAAAGACTGTGTATCCCAATTCAAAACTAAGAATGTGTCATCAGCTGGGTAGAAACATTAAAGAATTTGTCATGAGCAATTGAATTTAGCTCATTTTTCTTTCAAATTTTATCTTGGTTCATTTTTTTGTTTCTCCAACTTTATCTCAGAAATTTTGCTGTGCTATAAAGGCCTTTCACTGCTTTATGGAAAGTTCATTGTGAGCTGAGGGTATTATCAACTCTTGATGGTATGCTTTGGCCAATTCTTTATTCAGAAGTCTGCATCAGCAGTCTCTCTGGAATGTTTGCGTAAGATGCAATGATTCTATGATTATGACTTGGTCACTAGACTCATGTAGAACGAGTAATTCCTCTAATTTGATCTGCCTTAGGATGACTTTTGGAATAAGAGACATATTATATCTATTAGAGATAAATATCTGGAATAAAGATATGTGTGCCTTTAAGAACCAAACACTTTTGATAATGAATAGCAGTGAATGAATTACACAGTCTAAGGGTAAGTTTCAGTACCCAAATTTAAGATTTTTCCATGTTGTAGGAAAGTTGTCTGTTGAGAATAGAGCTGTATAGGCCTTTTTCTGTTCTAGTTTTCATCTTCTACCTTGATAAATAGCAGGAAAGGCTTTGATTAAGAAAAGCATGTTTCTATGATGGACGTAATTATCTCCCTGATGAGCAAAGATTTCTCTAGT
The DNA here is from genome assembly GCF_000691845.1 of Merops nubicus. NCBI lineage: Eukaryota > Metazoa > Chordata > Aves > Coraciiformes > Meropidae > Merops > Merops nubicus. The sequence goes on from NW_008600714.1 coordinate 64,554, forward strand.
TATGGCCAGCTTTGTTTTCTGATATTGCTTGCAGGTTGAAAGCACTGTGTTTATCCCTGTCAGAATCTGGCACCTCTTACCCTAAGGAACACAGTTAAGTTCCTTAAGGATAGGGAAATGAAGTTACTGCTTACTTAAGGAACTAAAGCTACATGGGACTTGAACCTTGTATCTTCTACTTGCGGAGGCTACTTGAAACTGCTGATAGAATGCATTCATCAGCTGTTGAAAATATGTGGGTTCTTAGCTGACATCAGTTCATCACTTCAGTTCGGAAGGATTGCAGCTAATCAATGATTGGTCTTTTATCCCAGCAGAGCGCTTTTCTGAGCATACCTGACACAATCACAGAATTTAATTTGAATTAGCAAGTTCATACACCAGGAATAAAGGTGTTTTTGTGAACTCTGAAGGTTAGGCATGCTTAATCTTTTTCATTAGGAATGAATTTAAATTCATGTAATTTTATTAATTAATTTACTTTTAATTGGGAACTAGGCCTAATGCCTAGTTTGGTTTGAGCTCACTGAAGCAATTTAAGCGTGTGTTTATATTATTAACTCAGAAATCAAAATATTTAAATGCAACTGTAGTCAAGCAGCAATTGTGATTTCATGATATTAGAACCTGTTTCAAAGTGGGCAAGGTAGATCCTCCTTCCTGTTGGACCTCATTATAGCTCAGCTTGCAGCCTTACTCATCTACTGAGTTGATCAAGTTTTCTTTAGAATACATTTCTCATGTTCCCAGATTAGCCTGCATCTTCTTCAGCCTCACACTTGTGGGAAGCTATAATACAGAAATAAAATATTTAATTACTGAAAGGAAAATAAAATACCATTTTTTTCTATCTACAGTAAATTTCCTCTAACCCTCTTTACGGGGTATTTTAGCTTCAGTTAGTTGATGTATCTCCACATAAATTAGGAAATAATTGGGGCTTGGTATTTCTGTCAGGCTGTTTTTTAGCTATTATTATTTTCTGCCTTTCTCTGATTTCATGTCTTCTTCATTTCCAAAGTCATGCTGACTGCACAGTAGGAAGTAAAATAAAAAATAGAATCTGTATCTGTTGATCCTTTTACATGCATAAATAGTAATACATACATAAATATAACTGTGTTTTGTGCACACATACTTAACATGGTGTATTAGACTATTAGACTGTATTAGACATTAGACTATTTGTGTCAATAAAATTTAAATTTGGAAAAATAAAGTTTTCCTGTAGTTTTTTAGCCACTGCTTATAAAAGTTGATTGCAATAATTATACTGGCAAAGCAGTATATTTTCTTGTTTGAGTACTATGAATTGGTATTAATCTAGTACTCGGTGTATAGTAGCGAGAAAACATTATTGCAATGATAAAACTGTGGTCAGTATTCTAGAGCAGAATACTATTTTGACTTTGTGTCAATAAAACAATCTCTTAAAAATGCTGTAGGTCTGGAATTTTATTAAATGTTCTTTATTTATCTTCTTTATAACACTACCAATTAGTACCATAAGGCTTACATCCCAAGTAGGTGTGTTAAGCTTTACTACATGCTACTTTATAGCTAGCTTTTTGGATTCTTGTGATTAAATGTTTATTATAACACTTGCCTGCAATGTCCCCTTTCCCATCAGATTCCTATTCTCATACAGCTGTGGAGCTCTTGTCATCTGCTATTTCCCAAGCCACAATTTCCTCATCAGTTTGTGGCTAAAACCCAAATCTTGATGGTCCTTTTCCATCTAGTTCAACGTTGATCTTTCATCTTCTGCATTCTTTTAACCAGAAATCTTTTGCCAAAAACCTGACAAGATTGTACTGGGTGTCATCAACAGCAACATCAGGCTTGATTTCAGTGAGCAAAGATGAAACAGCTGTTTCATTGTCCAGATCAGCACTCTAGCACTCACTATTTGGTCATAATTTTTTCCAGCTTTGTCTGGCTGTGATAGCCTTGATGTTTTTCACTATATGACTAGTGGTGTAACTTACTATATTTTGCTGATCCATTTCTTCAGTGGTTCAGAAATAGATACTGCTTCTTCAGAAAGTATTTCCATCCTATTATCTTTTGTACTGTCTTGTATTGTCTGCATTCATTCTTCAGAAACTCTTGCTTCACTTTGGCAAGACAGTGTTCTTGCAATGTTGTGCCCAGAATTGCCAAATCATGGCTCAACAGTTGCTGTCATGGGAAAGCTGCAGATGGCTTTGTCTTTGTTCTGCCAATGACCAGGCCCAACAAAAATGATACAGCCAGCAGGAAGATGAACCAATACACAGAGTTTATTGTAAGCAAAAACATTGTGACATGAATGACTGCCGGGGGTACAAACAAGTCAATCAGCTGATACATGTTCAATGCCACCCCCAACAATACCACAAAAGATGTGACTTGGCCCACAACAGGTGGTACAAACAGTGAGCTGAGGTTGCCCATAGTTGGCATGAGAAACTGCCAGACCAGCAAGTTAAATACATAAGAAAAAGGTGCCCACATGGCGACTCTCACCCGATCGGCCCACGTTCACAAAGGTCTAAACAGACTAGGGCCCAGCTCCAGGTAGAGTCAGGAGGTCTTCCCTGAACCAGGAAGCTCTGTGGAGTGCACTCCACAGACAGACACTCCTGACTCCCTGCAAGTGGTCCCAGCTTTTATCCCCAAGCAGACACCTGACCTTTGTCAACTCAGTGAGGGACCCCTGGGGCTCATTTCCCTTCTGGCTCTCCCTGCAGGGCCGGCCGCACCCTGGGGGGAAGCTATAAGGCAAATTCACCACCTCTTTATGAAGGGCTGTGGGAATCACCCATATGTCAACCTTAATTCAGGGCTCGGGGTTCAAACCCCAGCATTTCAGTCTTGTGAAAGGTTGTGTCAGATAAACTGCTAAATTTTGGAAATAAGTGATGTAATGTCTCTGACTAAAGTTTACGAAACTTCGGACACACTCTCTCTATGCATGTGGGAAGTATTTCTGTGGTGTAAAATGTCTTTTCAAACCTGATTTTTTTTTATTTTATTTTTTTTCTGTTATTGTTACAGCTAGAAGACACCAAAATGGCATGTTAGTATATTCCAAAATGAGTTTTTAGTGCTTTTGGAGGCAAAGCTTGTTGTCTGTGTGTTCAGGGGAGGAGGAGAGATGAGAGTTCTGTTTGCCATTGACATTAGTATTTTCCTATTCACTTTGCATACCACTGTATATACAAGTTGATTGTTTTCACTGGAGTAGGATTAAATAGTTGATTGTCTTTCTTATTTTAATTTACTTTTATAGTGGAAAATGGTGAAGGCATTTGGAAGTCATTCTTCTTCAATTAAATGATTTTTCTGTTTGTTTTGGGGTTTTGTATGTGTGCACATGTTGCACACTGCTTGATTCAGTGATCTGTTTTCTATTGGAGAAAATTTACAAGCACATTGCCTGCCTCACATGAATTTGTTTCCCACAGAGATTCCTAATGCAACGTGTGAGGTTTCTCATTACCCAGCTATATGGATTACATTTTCACTCCAGTACCAACAAAATTAAATTACACAAAAATTGATTAAGATGCATGTAATCCTAATGTCTGATTTCTAGAAAAAGCTATGTCATCTTTAATGATAATCCTCTGCAAAATCAACGGTAGAAATCTGCTTTTGTCAACTGTGATACATCTGCAATTTACGTAGCAGCCTATGCTACAGCAAAACGTTGACAGCCAGTTGAGGATCCAATTTGTAAAATTGTTTTCTCTTTTCTAGCTTGCATTAATAAAATGACAAAAAAAAAAAAAAAAAAAAAATAGCCTGTATTAATTTGTGGACCTCCAGTTCCAGATGCCATGTGGATTAATACCCATCACTCTTTTCTAATCTTAAAATGAGGGTGCAGTCCTTCAAACTAGATTTTTTTATGCCTTCAGTTTTGCTTAACAGTGTCACGTTTTGAGCAGTTTGTCATTTGTTTTATATGCTCGGAAGACAAAACAATTTAAAACCAGTAAAATCACTTTAATTTTATATGTAAAGTGTGAGGAACAAATATAATAATATATAATTAACTACATCTTTTTTTTTTTCCTAGTTTAATGAAGGTTGATAAATTTCTCTGATAAACATTGGGTTCTTCGTATCTGTCTAAAATATTATGATTCCCATTAGATTTTTAGATAATTATTTTGCTTTGATGGTCATCCAGGTTTATTCATGTGCACTTTGATTGGCTAGCAAACATGGTATTTAATAAATTGTATTTAAGTTTTTGTTATCAAAGAGCTTTTCTTCAGACTAACAGGACTAAAATAAAGAAGTGCCAATCTGAATGTAGTGTTTCATAACTTGTTTAGAAAGCGTATGTGCTCTAGTCATTGTTTCAAGTTGTTCTCTATACTTTTCAAAATATGTAATTGAAGACATGCTTCTCAAGACTGTGATAATTTAATGTTAAAGTGCCTCGGTTTTGAGTGGTTCACTTCTTTTTCTATCAGTCTGTAGGAACTGTTCCACTTGCTGTGTCAGTAACTCGGAAAAAAGAGGATGAAGCATCAGTTGGAAGTGCACCTTTGGCAAGGCAGCAGTCAAATCAAGCCTCAGAGTATGCTAGCAGTCCTGTCAAAACAAAAACAGTAACAGGTATGATCACTTAATTGAAACTAACAGTTCTGCCTTTGCAACCTCCCTCAGTAACATGAATCCACAATTACACAGCATTAGCTGTACAAATACTGCCAAAAATGTCTCATTTTAAAAGAAATAGTCTCCTGGAAAATGACAAATTTTAAAATTAAAAATAAATACAATTACAATTTTAAAATATATTTTCCATTTTTTTTTCTCATTTTCATTTACATACTGTCTTAGGGCCCTGATATTTTCACATAAAATTTTTATAAAATGAGATTAAGAACATGTGCTGTCAGTAGGATATCTGTTATTTGCCTTGATAGTTAATATTTTAGTCCATAATTTTATCAGACTTTTTATCATTTTTATACTCTGATTTCAGTCAATATTTTCACACTGTTTAAAGTCTGGCATGTATGGAATTCAAGATTTTTGCATGTCACAGTCTTCAAAATCACTCTCCCACAGAAAATGCATTTGTTGGCACTTCTGGTTTTAGAGTTCGAAAGACTTAAATACAGGAATATTTTCTGGCTACTTAAGAGTGCTAAAGTTAAACTTTTTATCACTAACAAAAATGATATGCCTTTCTCAGATTTGCTAGCCTATTTATTCATATAGTACTGTCTGCAAGTAGTGAGGTAAGAAATCATCCAAAAAAGTGACTATCCAGCTGAGGATTTTAGTAGTCTTTCTGAAATGCACCGAACAATTTCTCTTTTCCTTTGCATTGATGTTTAATTCCACATAATCATGAATTACTTCAAATGTTGTCTGCTGAAACTGAGATTACAGTCTTGTCCGTTAGTGGTAGAGTTAATTGTTATTTTGAGATTAAAAAGGAATAAAGCCAGAAAATCTGTTTATTGAATATTATGTGGGTTGCCATATTGTCATTAGTGATAAAATAATTGATACCATTCAAAGACTTCCATTTAATTTATTAACACCCTTTATTTTTACATTTATCCTTATTTTAATCATGCATTTATGAATTCCCTTTATTTTTGCCTGTAATGAAATGACTGTACTAAGTGTATTCTTCTCTTAAGTATATTTATCATCTATTCTGCTATATCAACGTCATAAATCATATGATTTCTTTCGTTTTGAGGTTAATTCCAGCTGTGTCTGTCAACAAAGCACAAAGGTCTAATTCACTAAAGAATCTTTCATAGTTCTGAATATTTCGTATTCAGAAACAGCTATTTGCATGAACAGTTACTAAATTAGTTTGTGTTAATTACCAGTTTATAAAAGTATGCATGTTGTTTGCAGAAGTAGCTTTGTACTTGAGTTTTGAAAATCAGTGTGCCACTAGGGTACCTGCTCAGCTTGGTAACCAGTTTCAGCCTTCACCTCGAGCATTAGGTGCTCTGCAGTAATGATCACACAAGTATAGTCTGCTGAAGGAAAATGTTATTGCTCAACATCTAGAAATGCCATAAATGTTAGTTTTGCTTTTGTTTGGGGTTTTCTGTGTGTGAGTGAAAAATGATAAAACAAATGCTAAATTATAAATAAAATACTAAAAGCAAAAGAAGGATTTCTGCGCATCTCAACTTCTTTAACTTTTTAATTTGAAGTCAGTATCAAGATGCGTTTTCAATTACTTAAGTACAACACAACATTGCTGCAGATACATAAAGTTCATTTTTAGGTTTCAATTATGTTAGCTACCACTTACTTTACTCATTCAGTTTATCAAATAAGTACAGCTTAAATGCTGAGGGGTTTTGTGATTAAGCAGATATTTGGCTTCTCTAGAAAACAATTCCATGACAGTTTGAAACTAATAAATGGAAGGTGATAGTAGTAATTCTCTCAAGAGATGTTTGGGGTTTTTTTGCATTAGAAGCAGTCTTTTCTTCAAAGAAGAGATTACTAAATTTGGTTTCATTAATTCACAACTGTTAAAAATTTGTTGAAAAAAGTTACTATTTTATTTAAGTGAGGGTACATATATATATAGCAGAGGGTCTGTTTTCTTTGAGGTTGTAGTGTGCGTGACACTGCTGGTTTTGAAAAGCTCTACCTTATAGGTCTTATACTCTGGAGATAAAATGCCAGGTGTAATTTGCCTGAGGAATTTGAGATTATAAATCTAGGATGTGCTATGCTACAAAGACATTGTAGGTACAAGGGGCAGTGATCCTTGTAAGCTGCATGTTTCTTAGTCATAAAGGTTCTAGCTACAAATGTCTTTAGTTGTCAGAAAGTGGAGATTCCTACATTGGTAGCAAGCACAGATTTGGCAGATTGAAAGAGATTGTATCTTAAAATCCTGCTACTCACGCAGTGATTTTGAATCAAATCAATGCTGACTTCCAAGTCTAGCATGCTCTCAGCAGTCACTCCCTTGAGAACTTCTAGAAACCAATGTATTAAACCAATTTGTAATAACAGCTGTAAAATAATTTAAACACTGATCTTGAGTTCAGTTTATTAGCTAACGGCTGCTGAGACTTTGCCAAAAATGAAGCATGGGAGAAGAGGAAAACTACTTTTTATATGGTATCTGTCTGTGAAAATCCGAGGTTTCTGTTCTTAAATCTCAGACTGTAGTTATTGATAAGTCCTCTTAACCACAGAAACAGAGTGAGATAATAGAATATATGGTTTAAATTTTGTATGATGTGGCTGTGAACAAGCAAGTTGATAAAGCAAGAATATTTTTTAAAAAGTAATAAGTATTTACCTCAGTTCTGCCATCCACCCACTTCTCCCATTTTCAGCAATTCAGCAGTTTGCTGTTCAGAGAAAAGTGGTTTGCAGACCTCTAGCTGTATGTAGAAGTATAGATCTTATGTCTGGATAGTGGCTGTGTGTGTGTATTAGATATGTAAAATCCATATGTAGCATATGTGGCATACCTATACAGGAAAACATGGGCTGCAGTAGATGGATAGGGCTTGGAAGTAACCATGATGTCCCAGACACAAATTTGATACCATTTTGTGAGATGTAACCCAGTAACTAGGACATCTGATTTTTCAGCAACAGTAGAAAAGTGCCCTCACACATGCTCTTTAGTATAAGGAATGCTTTTAATAAAGGAATGTGCTTTAGAGAGGCTGGAAAGGTTACTAATTTTCTGTTTTTCTACTCAGAATCCTTAAAGTTGCCTTTTCTTATTACCACAGAATAGGTAGATAAGTGGAATTTAACATATCATCTAAGAAGTCACAAATGTTTCATTTGGAGTAGTCCCCATAACCTCTTACAAAGGCACCAGAAAGCTAAGTGTCCTGTCACATAACTGAAAGTACACTAGTCACATAAAATTTTGCTGATTCCTGTTATACAACAGCCAGGTATTTGGTCGTGGTGCAGGGGGTGACTCTTTCAGCCATGTTGTGAGTGTACAGCAGGGCATATGGCAGCAGGGAAGTGATTTTTGTCACACGTCTAGTACCCACGATCAGAGATTGATCCATTTTGTGGTCTGGTGGACAAACTGCAAGAGCATTTGCAAAAGAGAATAAAACAATGGAAGGGTTTGAAAGACTTTTTTCCATAGGCCAGGCTTCCCAAGGTTGAAGCTGAGACGGTAACTCAACATTATTTCATTCTGCAGGATGTGTATGTCTGGTGCGTAAGACTATTTCTCTCTGTATGGAGAGATAGATAGATAGGACAGGAAATAATTCCAGTTTGGAAAAATCTGTTACTTGTCTGAATGTTCTGGAACATTGATATTTTGCTCTGTGGAACTGTTGTTCTTACAGAGAAGTAATTAAAGAGTACTGAAGTTTCTTATATGCTAGGTTACACCTCCTCTACTGTTCATTTGTATTTCAGGCAGATGGAGGATGGTGTCATAAACAGGAAGTTTAAAACTCTGTCTCAAATGGCCTTTGTTTTCTCTGTCCTGTATAAATTGACTGATTTCCAATAAGGACAGAGCTCCTGTTGCTAATTTCTTACTTCTTTACCTTGCTTTTTTTCCCAGAGCTTATAGAAACATAATTTCTTTGAGGTACTTACCCTTTCAAATTTGATTAATGTCGACCAGCAAATGCAAAAGGAAGTAGAGGACAAGCAAATGAGCTACGTGCATGCGCATCAAGTATAGGATTGTATAAGCCTTCTTTCCATGGGAAACCAGGCAAAGAAAGATCCCCAGCTTTCGGTGACTTCCTAACATTTGATAGAGTAGCTATAATAACATGCATATATGTTGATTGTTAGGTATTTATAATAAGTGGAAATTCTTGGTTATTATAGGAACTATTAGTATTTTGATTTTGAAAGCTTTACTCAAGTAATGCTTAAAATTCCTTGAAAGTGTGCCTGAGATATCTGAACAACTATTAAATACTTCACCATAAAAGTGGAAAAAATAGGAAGCTTTAAATTTAGACATGCCTCTATTTTGTTTAGACCAACTGATGCTGTGTTGGTGTTCTTATGTGAAGTTCCATCTTGAGTTAATAAACTTTCTGTTGATTACAGTGTGGCAGAATATGACCTGTACTTAGCAAAACTGGATGCAGTTACAGTTTTGATTTTTTTCCCTAAAGTACAGCTAAAATGCTGAACTAGATTCCTGCAAAAATGAGCTGCTGGAATGCAAAAAAAAAAAAAAAAAAAAAAAAAAAAAAAAAAAAGGCAAATGGGAGAGTAGTCTGGCTGGTGAGAAATCAATGGATTATCTGAAGTATTTGAATTAGTAGGTCACTATTTCTGCTCAATGAACTGAATGATTATTGTTTATTCATGCCTGCTGTGAAATGTGTGACTGATGATTTATTTGGGAAGATAAATGAAATCAAATAGATGATAAATAGGCAAAGTAAAACACAGGAATTTAAATCTGATGCACATTTACCTGGAGTGCTTGAAAATACTAGGATTTTTATATTTTTATAAATTGAATTTAGTTCTTGAAAGCATAACGTAAAAGGAAGGTCTCCAGGCACAGGTGATTTATAATAACTTTTAGGTGGCTGGACAGTCACATACCCTTATCGAAGTTTAATTGCTAGTTCTCATAGCTAGTAAAACATTTGACTTTTGTGTTATGATGGCATGATTTCTTCAGTTCAGTGTGTGGATTTCAAAAAGATGAGTAACACAAAGCAAATGCAGTATATAAAACACGCTTTCTGTTTGAAGAAATACAAAGTTGAGAGAGAAAAGAACAGGTATTTAGTTTTATATTATATATAAAAAAATAGGAACTTTCAGTGTACTTTTAAACTGGCAGAAAACTAGGCAGAATTCCTTCTGCATTTACTAGAAAAGTTCTTGCAAATCCAAAGGCTGAAATTCTTACTTTCATAGCATAAAACTTATTTGGAATGATAAGCAATAGTAAGGTAAATTCAGGCATGGACTTTAGAAAGGAATATGCATATAACACATTTTTGTAATTATTAATATGGTAGCTCAGTTTTGCCTCTGAACGGCTGTTACTGATTTGTACAAAAGTGTCTGTCCTTTTTTATTTTTGTTCCCAGAACTAAATAGAGTTGGTTTGTTGTTTGTTTGTTTGTTTGTTGCCAGAAATAATGCAGGAATCATTAAGACTCTGGTGGGAGAAAATGCTGACCATGGCCATTCTCTAGCCAACTCCCTCTTGCACACAGAAAGAGCCTTCCTGCTTGCACAATAATGTTAATAATCACATTCGTCTTTGTGTACTGGCATATTTTTTCTCTAGAAAAAGGCATATTGGGGTAAAAGTCAAAAGCTTCTGCATTTTGAATAACCATTCTAATTTAGTCACTATACCTCTCTGCTGCCATTTCCCTGGGTATAAAGGAATTGCTCTGGCTAATTGTCAGGGACTGTGTGGCTCAATTGTCATCTGGATTGATGAAAGTAGTGTCTTATCTGCTCTGTTGGTGAAGTGGAATGCAAAAATACTTAAAGCCCAGTAAAGAAATTATTTATGTAAAGACTCTTCAGTATGTGGGCAAATATATTGAATATTTTTATAATCTTAAAAGGACTTCCTGCTGTTATTTATTAGTTAAGCACTGCTTTTATTCTGAAGAGTGCAAACATTTTTACATGTGGGTCATCATAGCCTGTCCTTAGAAAAAAAAGTCTGTTAACATGAATAATTCAAATATCAGTCATCCAGGAATGGGATTGTAAGGAATAACTTCTCTAATGATGCTGCAAAAATAAAACGTTAATATTTCTGAAACAGGTCTGATAGATACAGATCTTTCAGAAAATATTGGTAAATACAGATTTGAGCTTTAGCTAACAGTTTCACTGAGCTTGCTACTGAGATTAACTTTTTAAATTTGTTTGAGGAAAAAATTGTACGTTAAGATAGGAATTATTTTTAACAAGATATTACTTAGTGTTTTGGCAATTTTTTGTATAGGCATAATGCTTTAAAATTAAATCATGGAACAACATTACTATATGGAAATGCATAATACTGAGAACAGAATTTGTTTCTTTGAATGTCATATATATATATACACACACACACACATACACACACTCAGAAGAGTGAATAATTTGTAATGCCTTTATGTATCTATATATGGATATATATATTTAGCTGTGTCGTATGTTCTAATGTAAAAATATGTAGACTTACAAGGAAAATTGGAATGCAAACCTAAGGACAACCAAGCTTTCATATAACAAGTTTCACAAAATTTTTGTTTTTGCACAATATCATGTGTAGAAACCAAAGACAGCTTGCTTACAGAAAAGAGCAAGTAACTTTTAAGTAGGTGGCAGGATGTTTTTTGGGGGAGTGTTTTGTGGTGTGGTGTGTTTTTTTTGTTGTTTTTTTTTTTTTTGGCAGGGGTAGTTTTTGTTTTGTTTTACATATGAAGAAACTAATTAAGCTTCTGCAAAAAATATCTTTAGGCCATTTAGGGTTTTTTTTTTCAGAGTTGTTTGAAGTTTGATTTTTTTCCCCTCCACTGCATTTTAATCTCATTTCTAATCCTTTAGGCCCCCTGATCAGTTCTTTAATGGCTTGCATTTGTTATGAACACCTTGGTATTTTTGTTTTCATTTCTATATAAAAAAAGCTATATCTCATGCATGAAAATGTGAGTAGATGATTAAGAAATCCCAATGAATTTTTTGACACTATGGAGACTACTTCTAATTTTAGCAGAGGAAAAATCTTTCCAGAAAGAGTCATGTAATAACAGTGCACGTTCCTTTGATTTCTTTCTTCTTTTAAATACTATTAACATTCATGTGTTTTGCTGTCATGGCCTCTTAGTAACTATGATTACTTTGAAGTAAGATTTTTCTCAGCTTAACGCAGTTCTGATGTGTGAGAAGCTGTATGACAGATGATGTGATGTGGGAAGGAAAGCTTGCCCAGCTTGTTAATATGACAGATGCATTTTGAGTATCGTCTTACAATAGGATGGTGGAGAGACTGTCCTACTCCAGACTGGTGCATGGGCGTCCATCTATGAACCTTGTCTTTCAGTAGGAGCTCTCTGAGCTTTTGGGGATCATGGAAAGTGCAAACTTGCCTGCAGCAGGATAACCTTTTCCAACCAGAAAGAAACTGCTGCCCTCTTAATGCATGAGGTATCTGAGGCATGCAGTGCCCCACTGTACCTCCCTTTGGTTCACTTGCTAGCTGTAAAGAAGGAGGAGAAATGGAAAGCATGAGCGTGAGTTCACATTATCAGTAGTCCTTAACCCAGTAGTGGAAAATCTCTGATCCATATTCTTTTCTGCTTTGATTTATTTGAGAAAATGCCTCTTTGCCCCAATTGTTTGCAGTTCAAAAGTTATATCTTCCCTTTCAGGTTCCTTAGGTCACTGAATAGCATAGAAGAGCACCATTTTATTTTCCCCGAAGATCTTTTTAGTTCTGAAACTTTCAAGTATTTCATGGATCAGATTTCTAAAACAACCAGTTGCCGGTAGGCTAAAAACACAAAGTAGGAGTCATATGTCTATATAAGGAAGACACCTCTATCTAGAATATATACCTATAAGCCTTGCTTAGTAGCATCTCCTACAAAGAGTACGTTTATGATGAATTTTGCAGGATTGCTACTTGGAACTCCCTCTGTGCTTTAACCATAAATTGTGAAATAAATTATGAAAACTGCTGTTTCTGGTAGCTCAATACTGATTGATCTGATCAGTCCTTTTTAAAAAGTCTTTTCACTAGCAATGTGTGTTCTGAAATTGATGGCAGCCTCTGAGTGATTTGGTAGTTGATTGAAATTGTTGTGGTGTACATTTTTACAGAAATGCCAGTTATACAGTATGGGACTAGAATATGAGAGTAGGAACATTTTATGTTCGTGTACACTGGTTTTCTTAAAAATTCAACTTGTACAACCTGAGGCAGTCCCCCTTCTGGTTTTGGTTTGTGTTTTTTTTTTTTTTTTTCCTCATCAGTTTGTGTTTCATACAAATTGTATTTTCTATCTAGCTGTTGCTGACTGGCTTCTGGCCTCAACACAAGGCCGATTACAGTGCCAGGAAATGTTCCTAGGTTTTCAGTTCAGTAGTAGCTGAGTAGCATAATTATTTTAGGAGATTAACCTTCATACCGAGACAGATGGAGCTGATCCAGTCTACACGTCTGCTATGGAGGACTAGCCAAACACACGATAGCCACACCAGACTACTACAGTCTCTTAGCAAATATCATGTACTGATGGCTTTGCCTGACAGGGAATTAAGGTTTTGTCCTGTCCCCACATCCCTTCAGACAATACTCTGTGGCTTAGCGCTACAGGAGAAAAATGAATAGAGGACTTCTTTTGTTTACAGGAGTTACATCTGTGCTTGCTTCTTCTTTCCACTCTGAAACCTTCTTATTACTTCTTTATTTTGCATTATTTCTGGTTGAATGGTTCCTTATTTGCTTGCTAGGGTTTGAGGCTTTCTTCGTAATGGTATTTTGGTTGAGTACAGATTATCACAGTGAAGCTGTTGTCTGTCATGAATGTTTCTGGAATTTGAATCAGCCTTGCAGGTTTGAATTGCAAGTACATTAAGAGGAAGAAGTGATGCTTTGACCAGCTAATTTTATTTTTAATTGACAGATAGTTGTGTCTGGCATTAGGCATTTCATTCCTCTAACTGAGATAAAATTAGCAGAGTGTATGTCTCCCAGCAAGCAGAATATGGGAGACTGGAACAGAACCTAGCTTTAGATCCCACTCAAGAGGAAAGCGTTTGTTCAGTGATGTTGATATCATGTTGATATTCCCTGATGAATGTGCTGTAGAATATATAGCTTTACATTGTATTTATCTGTTCATCCTGACCTGATGCATTCCTGTCTGTGAGAGTTCCAGAGTCTCATAGTGACTTTGTGTACTTCTCCCACCGCTACCCAAACTTGTATCCTAGAGTTCTACACTCTAGTAACTTCTTTATTTTAATATTTCTTGATACTCAAGCTGTTTCCTAATTCTTGCCTTGTAATGTGTAGCGTAGGGCCTGACTACACAGAGAAGATGATGTGAACTGAGGTAGGGTAAGAAGTCAAAGCAGAACAGCTCTTCCACACTGAATGTCTATGTTTTTACTTAATCCCTTCATAATGTGGATGGAATAATCACTGCATGGCATAAAGGTGTCCACATGAGAATATATTATGAAATAGCTATTCCACGCTGCTTTTCCATATGAACAATTCACTTGTTTGTCTCCCCAGCAGAGCTGACAACAAATAATGCTGAAATGTCATGCTTTTTACATTTCATTCTTTATCATTCTAATAGATCCATAATTGGAGCCAGGAATATCTGAGAGGACTAATTATACTGCAGCCATAAAAATTCTCTTTCACTCTTCTGACCACCTCTCTTTTTGAAACTTTTGGTTCCACATAAGTTTAAATAAAGTTAATGCTTCTCTTTCTTTTCAGATCATTAAAAACACTATTTGTTGAAGGATTTTGTCTAGAATATTAATCAACTCTGGTCTTTTCTAGCCTTGATGGGAAGAATGTTACAAATTAATTCCTTAAGTGGTATTAACATTGCACGCTCTTGGCAGAAATTCACTTCTCAGATGTTTTATTTTTAAATCTCTGCATGTTTCTTTGCATGATCAAAACTGACAGAAGACCCAGTGATGCATATCAAGGGGCATATGCTTCTGCTCACCTGAGTTCAGTTGTTTGTTTTAAGAATTTTTATTTTAAGAAATTTTTCTGTAGTTTGTATGCCATAGATTTCTCCTAGATGTATAATTGGGAGGAATAAGTTGCCACACTGATACCGATTTCAATGTCATTTAAAGTGAAGTCATGAAGACTTCATGATTTATTCCTGCAGTTTTGTCAGCTCAAGAAAACATACGCCAAAGCCGGAAATATAAAGAAGCTGACAATAATTTGGCAGATATCCCAAAACATAAGGAGGAGGATATTCTGTAAGACATGACAGGAGCAACTATGTACCACTCGATTGAATTTGTAGTTACTACTTGATCTGCTCACTAGTCCTCTTTTGATTTTCTATGGTGTTCATATTCAATTAAATACTTTTATTATCTAAAATATTTTCATATTCATGCTATTAAATAACTAACAATTTAAAGAAATTTGTTTTTACTAGACAATATTGAATTTTGCTGAAATGTTTTATACTTTAATACCTTTAAGCTCAACAAAATAAGAAAATGATTCCATTTTTATGCCCTTTTGGGATCATACTTAAGTTTTTGTTATGTGCATTTTTAAAAGAAAACAAATCGAAGGCCATAATTTAATATAAACTGTCTTTCATTTTTTATAACATTTTAAAATGCTAAAATCTTTTTTAGATTATACTGGCAGCAAAGTATGTGAAAACCTCTTGGATTGCTATTCAGTCACCAAACAGGTTATCTCCCATGCAAAACTCTTAATTTGATTAAGTCAAGGATTCTTCATAATATTTTCTTAGCAGTTTATGTTAAAAAAGTTATTGCATTTCTCACCAGACTTAACTGACACAGTTACATTGCCAAGTTTTAAATACTAAGACACACTCTTATTTTGACCATATTGAGATACCTAATGAGAGAAAATCTCTTCTAGAATTTAAAATAAGTAATCTTTTTCTCTGCTACCAGTAAGTGTATTACTTAGTAATATATTCTTTGTGTAACTGAGTTTTGTTGTTTGTATTAGAATCTCGTCCTTTGTCGCTTCCTGTGAAAACCATGCTGAACTCATCTGAAAGCTGCAGAAGTCCTGAAGAAAGAATGAAGGAATTTATTGGAATAGTGTGGAATGCAGTTAAGCGCCTTACACTTCAGGTAAGATGAAAAGGAAGTGGAAAAAAAACCTGTCTTGCCAAACTTTATGATACTTTTTATGCTTCCTAGTGTTTTTTATTAGATGGTTTTTAAAGGAGTTACCGAGTTTTATTGTCTTATTTCAGTAGTTTCAAAGTCTTAGAGAATGAAAAATGAAATACAGATTTTTTTATTTTTTTTTTTTTGTAAGTTAAGCAAAGAATGCTTTCACTTTAGAATATTAGTTTTTAAAATTCCTTTTTATACCTAAGGGGAAAATTCTTAAAAAAATTATAGTAAGAAAAAACACTTGTCACACTGCTATATTATAAAAGTAGCCATACATCTTTTTTATCCATAGTTAGATTTGTAGAGTATCTTCTTTTCTAAAAATATTTGAGGGAAGTGTGTATGATAAATACTTGCCTGGAGTATATGATACAATATGGTGTTATGCAGTGATGGCTCAGATACTTAGTTGTCTAGCTTTTCATAAATGACAAGAAGATGACCACTTGGATTAGACCATTTCGGTCCACACTACTCTAGATTGTGGTCGCTGATCAGTAAACGCAGAAGTTTTCAGTAGCAGTATATGTGCACTCTCTATACAAAAAAAGACCATGTGGCTAGATGGCTTAGAAATGCTAGAATTGGTACTTTAATTCCAAGTCCATGATGAAGCAGTTGAATTTAAGATCCTC